>NC_083614.1:15357609-15657609 GCF_963584025.1 Labrus mixtus
ATAATAAGAATAGACTTAAAGGAAACATGCTTTGTTGAAGTGCTGGCTTCTCTGGCAACAACGAAGCAGCCAGCATGTCCTTCTAAGTTTCCACTAAGGTGCGGAATGGTTAGTTTTTGTTTTGACCAGATAAGTAGACGGCACCCCTACACAGGGGCAGTATTGCCCCTCGTCCCTCAGTTTGCCTGGCGAATGGCAAACCAACAGGTGTTGCAGCGATGATAAGGACAGATGCTTTAGAGAAGAAACAAAGGCGCTACATTTGTTCTTTTATTTCATGAGCTTTGAGGCTTTTTAAACAAAGCCGGATTTTGGTTGTTTCCTACTTTTGATGCTGCATACTCACTTATTACTGCTTCTTGGATATTTTATGCATGTTATGAGTGAAAGATGACAATGGCATGTATGTACTGTGTATTAACCTTTGAGAGGTAAGTATTATTATTGGCTTCTGACAGCAGTTTCCCTTTTGGAAACAACCTTTACAGTAAACATCCAAATGGACCCTCATGGACCCATAATCACATGAAAATAAAAACTGTACACCAGAAACACGATGTCCATTTTATGGCAGTAATTCCAATCCAAAAAACAAGTTCTATCAAACATTTACACATTTTTATTATACTCTTCTTTCTCCTGTGGGGAATACTTCATACTTATTTTTCTTCATGTCCTCTATAAACCTGAAGCTGAAACAGTCTCAGAGGAGGAAATCCCTGCCCAGTTAATCTGTAAACATTTATTGTTCGTCAAACTTAATCTGAAGGCTGCTGGAGATTATCAGATTGGAATTAATGTATGAAGCAGTAATTAACAAAAAATACATATTGAAGCTTTAGAATGGAGATTTTAAATAATCTTTCATCAAAGAGAATTGTTGAACCCTTGCTCAACAGGCTTACTATACAAAACAAGCACAGTCCAGCTGAAAGTCCAGATTAGAAATACTGATGACCCAGTTTAAATGTATGTTTTTCATTCCAGTTTCAAACGTTCAGGCGGGCAATAACCCCTGGAGAGACACTATGTCTATGAGGGTTGTGTGTCAATGAATATGTCCTCTTTCTCTACCATTCTTGTAAGCATGGCATCAAAGGATAGGATAATATGCCCCTAAAAAAGGCCTGTTACACTTTCATTCTGCAAAAAAAAAAGAAAGATGGATTCAACTGATCAGTTAAAAGGGGGCCTTCAGCTGCCAGGGGTCATTCTAGATTTTATTTTTTTATGTCTCCAACAGAGCCTGTTGTGTGTCACAAACCTTGTAAGAACGGTGGAGTTTGTGTCGGCCTCAACAGGTGCCAATGTGCCAAAGGATTTACTGGAGACTTATGTGAAACAGGTTAGTATTTGTGTTTGTGTGGGTGTGAGTATTTAAGACCTTTATTAGCCTTTACATTAAGAGTCATGCTGTGTGCTACGTCTACAGCTGTGACCACCCCCTGTATACCACCCTGCCAACATGGGGCTACCTGCAGTCCTCACAACACCTGTTCCTGTCCTGAGGGCACAGCAGGCCTGCGCTGTGAGAAACTGTGAGTATGAACACTCAAAAGACTTAAACGCTGAGAATCAATGAGAATCGATCAGCAGGTTTTCCACTATCTGCCTTGATTATATACACACGTGTAATGTCTTCAGAACACTGTAGCTTTTCTTCATGGATTTGAGTGTTTGTGTCTTTCCTAGGACATGCCCTGTGGTCACCACTGTGGTCAGCATGGCTCGGGCAGTGAGAAAGGCCTTTAGGGAAAGTTATGTTGACCGGTGTGGACCCCTTGGAGTTCAGCTTTGCACTAAATACAGGTAACATGGTTCCTTATTTCGTCCCCTTAATCTGGATTATACTTAATTATGTTTGTTTCATCTTTTTGAAGAAACAGATTGGTGTTGACTTATTGCAGAGCTGTTTCCTACAAAGTTCAATGGACTTCTGAGGACTTGCTGAGAACCTTCCTACATCTCACTTTCTTCTTCTGAATTTACTGAAATATAAGGCATATTGACATGAATTAAATATACTGTGAACGTATTTGTAAAAAGTAGTTCAAGCTCAATTTGAAACCCTATGTACAAAGCAAATATAAGGTGTTCAATATGAGAATCATAATATATAAATGAGATGGGAAGAGATGAGATAGATCCCAAGAGGTGAAACTGAAGAGTTACATCTGAATATAATCATGTATGACAATGCTTTGTCTGCTTCCAGAATAAACCAGGCACGTGTGTACCTGCAAGCCTACAGAGTGGGCTACAAAATCCAGTGTCCACAGAGGAAGGGCAGGTGAAGCATTTGCATCTCACCCTGAGGAAACAACCAACAGACAACATTTGGGGAAACATAATAAGGCATGGCACAAGAAATTGAATGAGATGTTCAAAGACCTTTAATAAAGCCTCTATTTGCCTCAAGCTTGTTTACATGCTCTGTGACGTATTCTGAAAACAATCTTTGAATCAATTTTCTACAATATAAATTGTTGTTAGCATTGTGATATAAATATTCCTTAGAATAAATTATGTGTGGTTTCATTATTTGCCAGGCCTAGCTAAAACCTATTAAATGTTACTATACAAAATGGTGTCATATTGTGATGTGTGATTTTGTAAATGACAGGAAATACCTTTTCTTTTTTGTTTGCTCAAGTATTGTGCAAATTGTGTAAATGTAAGATTAATGTATGGCCTAAAACAAAGTCACTTAAACTAGAGGATCACAACTACTGCCAAAAGCTCAAATGAAAGGTTACAACGTAGACCAAAATCAATCGTGGAAAGAAATTAACTCAATCACAGTTATAAGTCTTAAAGAGTATAATTTGTCAATTAAAGCTTTTCTAAGCGTGAGGTTGCACAGATTTCATACTGGCATGGTGCCAGAGTGACCCCAAAGACAAAGTCCAACACAGGCTTTACCCCAGCAGGCATTGAGAAGGTGAAGTGCTGCATAAAAGAGGTGAAGGAAAGGAAAAGTTCCATCTTTGCCAGGTTCTCACCAAGACACAGCCGCTTACCTGAAACAGGAAAACGTGTTATTTTCACAAGGTCTTATTTTTAAACTTTTAACAGAAAGGTCAGATATACCCCGAAACCACTTGTAAGAACTGCTTTAAGGTCTGCTGGTGCCTATTTTGTAGAGCAAGATTAAAGATTAAAGAATTCTCATTCTGGATCTTTTCAACTACTCTGTATTTAGTAAACAGTAAAAATAGAGAGAGAGACAAGCCTGTCTCTGTTTAGCCAAAACAAATAATCTCAAGATGTTTTGAGCCTTCAATAGGAAATTATTAATGTGTTAAAACTTTCATCTGATAATAATTATTATAATAGTGCTCACTTCTTGATCAACAGAATTTATTCAAGCCTGGCCAATACTTTAATATATATAATATATAACAGTTTTCTTTATATTGTGGGTGGACAACTATATAAGACCTATGGCCTGTGGTCCTGCAGAAAAACACTGAAGTTCTGGCAGATTATAAAGCGGGAAATTAATAAGATTATGTCTATTAGCATAAAGGCAAGGCAAGTTTATTTATATAGCACATTTCAGCAACAAGGCAATTCAAAGTTTGAATGGGGTGTGTGACTTCCTGGGCTTCTGCAGCCAGCCTGAAGTGGACACTCAATGAACTGCGTGTCAGAACAAGCTCTGATCTGAAAACTAGGAAGGTCTTGTCAGCTAGGTGGGTGAATTGAAACTTGCTTTGAGTAGATATTGATAGTGCAACCACAGATCAATATCCAGCTTGGAACAACCAAACTCATGCCCACAAAGTCTGCCTGGAACCTGGGTGTCATGATTGATGACCAGCTAACTTTCAAGGTTCAAGTAGCCTCGATTGCCCGGTCATGTCGATTTGCCCTGTACAACATCAGGAAGATCAGACCTTACCTGTCAGAACATGCTACACAGCTCCTGGTACAGGCTCTTGTGATATCACGCATCGACTATTGCAACTCTCCACTGGCAGGTCTTCCTACATGCACTATCAAACCTCTGCAAATGATACAAAATGCAGCAGCACGACTAGTCTTCAACCTTCCTAAAAGAGCACATGTCACCCCGCTGTTCATCTCCTTACACTGGCTTCCAGTTACTGCTCGCATCAAATTTAAAACTCTGCTGCTCGCTTACAAAACAGCGACAAAAACGGCTCCTCCTTACTTTAACTCTCTCATCCAGGTCTACACTCCCTCCCGCCCACTACGCTCTGCCAATGAAAGGTGTCTGGTCCAACCTTCACAACAGGGTCCTAAGTCTCTGACTAGACTCTTCTCCTCTGTCGCCCCCCGGTGGTGGAATGAACTTCCAAACTCCATTCGATCTGCAGAGTCCCTCTGCACCTTTAAGAAAAAGCTAAAGACCCAGCTCTTTCATGAATACCTACTAACTTAATGATGATGGTCTCCATATCATTGATGATGATGATGGTTGTGACGATTGTTTTTGTTTGATAACGGCGACTTATAAGATGGTTTCTATACTGATTAGAGCTCTCGAGAACTGCCGTCAATGTTGTGCTTTGCCTCTGTGCAATGCCTGTCAGCACCTGTGTGTCCAATCGGACTCAAAGCTGATTGTTTGCTCTTACTGACATTGTTCCTTTTTTTTTTTCTAGATCCTTGCTTGTGTTATACTTACTCTCTGATGTACGTCGCTTTGGATAAAAGCATCTGCTAAGTAAATTGTAGAATTGTAGAATTGTGGAACTGCAGGATTTTGCACTTCCGCATTGGCTTCCTTTTTCAACACCAGAGGTTGCATCTTGGTTCGGAGAGATATTTGGAGCAAAGGCTCATGGGACTGTTCATGTTCAGTTAGAAAAGTTTGCTTATCACATTAAAATCATTGTTCAGTTATTAAGTTGTTTATTTACTGCCATTTTCACTGTGATATAGAATGTGAATTGACCCATTTGTAATGCCTACCTTGGTTACTGTTGCTAAGTTGGATAAAATTTAAAACAATTGAAAATAACTTGAGATTTGAAAGACTTGTATTTGTATTTAATTGATTTGATTCTTTTAGGCCTCTTGGTGTCAATGACAGAATAAGGTTAGTGGCTGATAGCGTCTGTACACAATTTGACAATCACAGCAACATCAATTAGTTCTAAATGCTGCAGAGTGTGAAATGTCAAAGGGCATGCTGGGATATCTCATGACGGGCGCAAGGCTGACGGTGTACATTCTTTAATATGTTAATCATGACAGGGTTCCCAAAAATACGAGTTCACGAAACCCAATCACTCTTTCTCCGTGATCCGCTCCTCGGACATGACAACAACATAACTCATACAAACACAGCCTAGTACTCCAGGTTTCTGTCCTAACGGTGTGTTCCCACTACACATTTTCAATTTGCTGTAAGAAATAGCAGGACAAATGTTAAGTGTACGCTGTGTTTGCAACAATAAACGACCCAAATCATCAGGACCCAAGCAGGGCTCCTGTACTTTGCCTTGTTCAAGCGTCTGGGTTGGCCCCAAAGTTAGCCAGAAGTAGGGAGGTTCGAACCTTTTATTTGAAGAGGTTGATTTCCAGTGTTTAGAAGTTTTAGGATGCAATGGTTTTGCATCAACCGCACCCATTATGTTATATTTTGTCAACCTGTCTATTCACAGTTGCCGTTGCAACTGTAATTGGAGATAGTAGTGATGCAAGATTGCTCACTCCTCAACAATTCAGCTCCGGAAAATTATATTCTGTTCACCCACATCATGAAAAACATGCATGATGACGTAACTGAAGAATAATTGCTAGCTTAAGGGTCATTCTGCAATAACTGAGGAAGGCTATATTTTGCCTTTTTAATCTCCTGTAATTACAAGTAAATAAAGACACAAATAAGACAAGGCATTGTGGTGCTCCTCACCTGCAGAGAAAGGGATGAAAGCAGCTTGTTTCACAAACTTGCCCTCCTCGTTCAGAAAGTGTCCTGGGTTGAAGGTAAAAGGCGTCTTCCACTTAGTCTGGTCAAAAAGCACCGAGGTCAAATTGGGAATGACTGTAACTCCCTGTTAATTAGAATATTACAATAATATTATAAATGTAGGGTAGCCTTGAAGGTCGAAACACACACGCTAAAAACTTTTTGTCAGAACACAACAGTCACAATCAAATAAGTCATTCCCTACCTTAAATGTTATCTGACCATAAAAAGATGTGTTTTCTGAAACGTCTTTGTGTTTTGTCAAGTGTTGTGCTGTGATATGTTATCGTAACCTGTTCAATTTTGTTGCGTTTTGTAGTGGGGAAAATGGGGAAAAAATTCATTTGAGGCCAAAATAAAAAAATAATATAATGTGTAAAATGTATTACCTATAACTATGGTACTTTGTACTTCATTTGTTGAAAATCAAACTGCAGGATTAAGAAGAGCCAATGAGAAGTATCTTAGAGAGTGCATGCAGGGAGTCTAATTCAGGTTAGGGCTGCCCGATATAGGTAAAAACTGACATTGCAATATTTTTTTCCCTGCGATATATATTGCGATATTTGTAAAGTTTACTGCTTCACTCTGTTCAGCTGAATTCTCCATGACTCTCCCTGAAATGATGATTACAGACTCTCACCTGTCTGCCTCTGTCTCTCACTGCCTCCGGAAACGTTATTTGTGTTTGCAAAGAGTTTAATCATGTTGATGATCTGCTGTTAATTATTGATATTGATCTATAATATTTCCTTCAAGTGATTCTTCTCACATCAGGTCAGACTTTTAATAACATGCTCATGCACTGAGGTTCCATCATTTAAGTTTCCCTCCTCGACCAAATAATATTATGGGGATATTTATTAAATATGTTAACGTGCTGCATTGTAAAGTAATGTAATGTAACGCTCTCTCTGGTGCATGCGCACATCGCGATGACGATGCAGAAACAATATATCGTGCAGCCCTAATTCAGGTCATGCAGTCTGATCAATCATAGAAGGCAGCACTATGGGTTTGAACTATATGAAGGTAGTCTAAAATGATCAGGGCAAACTACAGTATAGTAAATTCAAACATCCTCGAAGTGGAGACAGTAGCACAGTGTGTGTGTGTGTGTGTGTTTGACTTTGTGTAACATGCATGATGCAAAAGTGAGCTTCAATCATATTGTAAATCAAAAGATAAGCATGACACTCTGGTTTCTTTGATTCTTTGTTCACAAACCATAAATGAGCAGGGATCCTGAGTGAGAGAATTCAGTTTGATGTTTACTCTAGTAAGCATGATATAAACCATTTTTTGTATCAGACTCTGATCATCTCCTGTAAGGTTCCCTTGTTCTTCTTGAGGTGTTTTTAGATGTTTGAATATGGACACTGTTGCTGTGCTTTAAGTTAAGTTTTGTGTTCACTAAATGTGGTTGGTTACTTGAATTTGGTCCAATATGACCTTCAGGGCCAACCTATATTTTCAAGATGGTTTGGCCATGGAAGTGTGTGTGACATTTCACATTTTCTGAGAAATTACCTTCGGGATTGTGTAGCCTCCCAGCTGGATATCTTTGTTGGTCATATGAGGCACACTGAGAGGAACTATGTTGCTCATTCTCTGGATTTCGTGGAGGACAGCATCTGTAAAGGGCATGCTTACACGATCTTCCATTGATGGCTGTCTGGACTGTCCAATCACTCTGTCTATCTCAGCCTGGACTTTTGCTGTGAGGAAGGGAAACAGATATAGTAGTGAATAGATAGATATGTTTCTGTTTATTTAAAATCATTCAACCAGCCAAAAGAGGACATGTCTTTTACATATGTGAAGGACTCTGGTGTTAGCTCAGTATTTCCTTTGTATAAAATTAAATTATATCATTTAAAAAAAATACATGTTTGTGACCTTATTGGACATTTTTGAGTAAGAACTAGCCTGGTCAGTGCTCTTACCCTGGATCTCTGGGTACTTGGCCATGTAGAGGAAAGCCCAGCGCAGGGTTGTGGATGTGGTCTCAGAGCCGGCCACGAAAAGATCCAAGACGCACTCAATCAGGTTTTCCTCATCAAAAGTGTTGTCAGCTCTTCCCATATTCTAAGAATAAAACAAAATACGTGTTTTGTAAGATCAATAATTCAAGACCTCTGCACACAGCATTACTAAGAATATAAACTCAACAAGAACATCCAGTATCCAGTGTCACAAATAAAGCATCATCCAGTGCCAGTTACCGTCTGTATCTCATTCAGGTAGCAGTCGATGAAGTCTCTTTGATCCGAGGAATCCCAGTTTTGTTTGTGCTTCTTAAGCTCTTCTCTTATGAAAACCTTGATATCGTTGCAAATGAGCAGAAATGTCTGATGAGGTCCTGGCAAACGTCTCATCAGCCGAGGGAATGAGTTGTAAAACTGCAGAGTAGAGCAGATTGTAATGATAACATATGGAGGAAGAACTTCAACATAAGACTTTCTTTTTGTAATAGTCAATGCTTGAGATTGGATTCCAGTAAACTGTCAAGTATTTTAAACATATTAGATCTTCAGTTGTATCGTCATTTTTAAATGCAACAATCATATTAATCCATTTGCATTGATGATACAGTTTCCCACTAAAAATATACATTTCATAGCAATGGTACACAACTTAAATACTGTACCACAAGCTTGAAATTGTCATACCTGTGCCCAAATTGTTACTTGACATCGAAGTACTTCTTCAAAGTACATAATCAGTTTCCTGAACTTCTCATCAGTGTACTCAAAGCGATGCCCGAAAACCAGGGAGCAGATGATGTTGGAGATAGCGTTGCTGAGGATGAGGTGTGGATTGAAGGGCTTACCTCCACAGAAACACAGAAAATCAAATAATAATTGCTATATGCAGTTTTCTCTTACTGAATTTGTTGTCTGTATAATGTATTCAATATTCACCTTTATACCCATTTAATTCTTTTAAACAATAGTTTAATTCATCCAAAACAACAGGTTCAAGGGACTTCTTGCCAATTCCAAAATTTCTGAGGGTTGAAAGTGCGAAACGCCTCTGCTGCTTCCACAAGTGCCCACTACTTAAAATGACACCTGATGAGAAATCCATGAATGTGAAGTGGGAAAAACATAGAAATTGGCAGAATGTTAAACACATTTTTTCACATAATTAGTCATTGATCTGCATTTTGTTTTGGTTTAGATCTTGATAAAATGTAATCATCTAAGTCATAGAGGAGACAGCATATTTCATTCAATTTCACAGTCAGCAGAGCTTTTATTAACACAACACAATTACACAGGGGATGGAGTTAAAAGGTTATCTGTACACATACATTTTTTGTCAATTTATTATTGCAATAGAATACTCCAATCAGCAACTTGAGTTATTCAGATATCCATTCAATACTGCCTAATGTTGTTGTGTGTATTCACCTAGTCCTTTGCTCATATCCATATGCAGAGGGAGGGGTGGCCGGTCAGCCACACTGTCTCCTTGATTTACAAGAACTTCTTTCAGAGCCTCAAACCCATTCAAGACAACCAACCACTCCTGCCCCATCCGCAGGCTGTACACTTCTCCATATTTCCCTGCTAGCTGTGAGTAGATTCAAGAGAGGATATGATCTCAATGCTCATTTCACATGGAAAACATAAATAGAAGTGTCAGGTGACTGGTTATGTTTTAAATCATATATTTTTACACATGCTCATTAACCTGGGTCATACTCTCATGGGTCCTGTTGTGGTCCACCGAGAAAATGTTGCCAATGATAGGTAGAGCCCAAGGTCCTGGAGGGAAGCTGACCGGCCGGCGGTTCTTAATATAATCTGCAGTGAGGATAAAAATGGCAGTGAAGAGAAGGAAACTTTGGACATCCCAGTTCACATAGGTTCCAATGACAGACGAAATTGAATCCATACTGCAAACCAAGGCTCAAGTCTGATTTACAAGATTATGTCTTCCTTGCGTCTTCAATGAGTGAAAAGTCTTGTGTTGCCCTTAACCATAAAATGTAACCCTTCAGCTGCTCTGGGGGAGAAACTTTTTTTCATTGACTCTTGGCAACACCCCCGAGATTTTTTAGTTGAATTGAACTCTGATCTATCTATTCAATGGAAAGAGATACACAACACTGTAAATCAGTGACAATAAGTCAATCATTCAGGTTAAGTCTCTCATTTCTGCTCTCCTGGTCTCTATTTGTTATGTGAGAATGTGTCTGTTATCAATCAATCAATCTTTATTTGTATAGCGTCATTTCATTACAAGTGTTATCTGGAGACACTTTACAAAAGTCAGGTCAAAGACCTAACTTATTGCTTTATTACAAAGACCCAGCTTAATCCATCATGAGCATAGCACTTTAGCAAAAGTTACAGTGGCAAGAAAAAACATCCTTTTAACAGGTAGAAATCCAGGCTCACGACGCAACAGCCATCTACCGAAATGCAAAAACTAATAGTTATGTTTTACATGAAAACGATACTTTTCTGAATCAATTTTAGTTTTACATGATAGTTTTTAAAAAATGACATACCGGTCAACACTCAGTCCTCTCCTCCATGTGATGTCCCAATTAAACGCACAGTATGTAATATCCACCGCCAGGGGGCTAGCTCTCAATCAAAACAGTAGCCTAACAAAAGATGATATCGGGGAGGGCTCAGATAACGTTGGGGAATCATGGCAGTTCTACGGTGGCCGGTAGGGGTCAAACCCTCAGCAACTGATAAAACGACATACATTTAGGAAAACGCGCAGCATATATAGAAACGCTGCACATTCAAAAGCAAATGCAAACTACCACAACAAATACAAAGGCTGAAACGCGCTGCAAAGACACAAACGCGCTACAAATAGGCAAAACAACTGCATAAGCATCAAACGCGCTGCAAGTACAGAAACGAAACTTAAGTCAAAACACACACAACCAGAAAACAACAGCAAACACAGAAACGCTGCAAGTTCAGCCTTAAACGGAAGTGCTCCAGGCCTGTAGGGGCGCTGTGGAACTGTTTATTTAGCCTACTGGAGAGAGTAAGAGAGACAGCTAGGATCAGAAAGTTATGTTTAGATAGGGAAGTTGTATCGTTGAAAGACACAGGATAACTTTAATGTTACTGAAACGCGGAGATAAAGGGAGTCCGACCGATATTTTGACATCGGGGACGAGAGCCGAGTGTGGGTCTGTGGATGTAGCCCCGGGATGCCTGGAACTAGTGCTAGCTCTGGGGCTATGAGCGCCAGCTGCAACTTATCCCTCTGCACCCGCTTTACCAGCCTGACACTTCTGTGTCACTCACTTCTGTGAGTCTGTGTAGAACTCGCTACTCATCTCTTTGCTACAGTTTAACATTCTCCCTGTCATCAAACACTGACACTTCACCCACGGAGAGCCCTCTGCCCCGAGCCTGACAAGTTCAAAATCCTGGCAGACGGAAGTCCCGTAGCCTAGTCAAACCGGGCAACGGTGACGGTAGCCGGGCAGCCAACTTAGCAAAGCTACCGCTCAACAAGACCTCATTTCTCAAAGTTGTGTTTTTCCCCCCTAGCCTACATGTTATAAAGTCGTGTTTGCACACAATAGAAAGTGGAGCATAGCCCCGGCGATACTTTTATTCTCTCTATCTCTCTCTAAAAAAGAAGGGTCTCTCAGCCTGTCCTTGCACTGATGAAATGAGTTAAAATCATCTGCATGTGCGACATGTGTTGCACTGTACAGCCCTGCATTTTATGAGATAAAAGGTATTTTGGGACGTTCTGTCCTCAATATTATTTAAGGAATGTTTTTCAAAATCCAGAATATAACATTATACAAATTATAAGATCTAACATCTAAGACCGATAACAGAGGTTCTTGTTATTATATGATTGATTGTTGAATCAACGTTAATGTGTCAACGTTAATATTGTTGAATCAACATTGGAATCTGATGTTTTATCAACATCACTTTTGCACTCTCCATTAATATTGAAACAACATTGAAATCATAACTACAAATCAGCAACGGTTCAATGGTTTTTCAACTGTTTTTCAACCACAGCAAACAATTCTTACCGTAATACTTATAACATATCCTGCTTTATCTACAGCCAGGATAAATGTTATCAGATATAGCAATAGCTCTAAATTAAAAACAGAGCCACCTCAGGTGTGTCGTCAGTACTGACCCTGCTTCTCCTCCTACTAACCACGCCTACCGCTAAAGACACTGAAGTGAATCCTCCTAATGCCTTATCATAACAGTCATCTAACGCAGAAACATTAGAAAGCTAACTTCACATATCTTTCAGTCTGACACATTACTGTAAATATGTAGTTGCTATATAATTCATACCAACTAAATATACCGTATTATAAAATCCTTACAGCAGCTAACAATTCAATTCAATTTTATTTGTAAAGCACATTTCATACAAACGTAAACTCAATGTACTGTACAGAAGAAGAAAAAAAATGAACAAACACAATACAAACTCATTTAAAATAATAAAGAAAAACAAAAAAAACAAATAAAATAATAATAATAAATGAACAAGTGGATTCAAGAGCTCACTTAACACCAAAAGAAGTTTGTAAAAGGAGCATGCACCATCCCATACAGCACATAAAGTGCTCACAGGGACCATGCACCAACCATATGCACACACACACACACACACACACACACACACACACACACACTAAGACAAACTAGTAACCAAAGGCACGAGAGAAAAGCAATGTTTTAAGACCACTCTTAAAAGACAGACCTCAGGTCAGCGGGTAGTTTATTCCATAAAATTGACCATGTTGACTAAATGCACCTCCACCAGATTTAGTCTTGACCTTTGGTAAGTTCAGCAGACCTATATCTGCTGATCTGAGGGATCTTATTGGGCTGTAGTCAATGAATAGGTCTGAAAGATACTGAGGTGCCACTCCATGTAATGTTTTGTAAACCAGAAGTAATGTTTTGAATTCGATTCTGTAGTGAACTGGAAGCCAATGAAGAATGTTTTTTAGGATCGGTGTGATGTGTTCTATTTTCTTTGTCCCGGTTAGCACTCTGGCTGCAGCATTTTGGATATGTTTGGATATGTTCTTGGATATGTTCTTGAGATGATAGAAGGCTGTCTTTGTAATAGCTGTAATGTGCTTCTGAAAGTTTAGATTCGAATCAATAATGACACCTAGGTTTTTGACATGATCACTGTACTGAAGAGGAAAAGATGATGAAATGGATATGAGTTCTTGCCTTTGTCTTTATGGGCCTACAATCAGAATTTCCGTTTTATCCTTGTGAAGCTATAGAAACTTTTGTGACAGCCAGCAGCTAATTTCTTCAATGCATTCGGCCATTTCGTTTATGGGACTATGGTTATCTGGAGAAAATGAAATATAAAGCTGTGTGTCATCGGCATAGGAGTGATAGGAGATATTGTGTTTCTGTATGATGGAACCAAGAGGGAGCATGTAAAGACTAAATAGTAGTAGTAATAGACTATATTAACTTAGCGTAGGTGTTTATGAAGCTGTACAGTAAAAGTAAAGATTTAACAAAGACAAATGAAAAGATGCTAGCCTAACAGTTAAACAACAGTCTAAATGACCAATAATAACGACCACTTTCACAATATCAACGTATATATGACGGTGTGTAATGTTAGACAGTGTGAATAAACTAAAAAACATTCATAAGTATATATTCTTTTAGATTATTTAACGATTCTATGCTTCCCTGATATGAAGAGATGTGGAGTGCAAAGGTTTTCCACAGGATGGTCTCTCCCTTAACAATAAATCAACGACTTATCAACTGTAAGTCTTCATCTCCCGCTTATCTATAAATCAATAAATCAGTCCTGCTTAAATATAAATAAATGTCTTTTCAACCTCTGTGTCGCAATGCTAAATCAATCATAGTCATAACAACTATAGATCCACATTGTTTCAACATCACTGTCATAAACATTACTTTTAATATTTATTCAATGTTTATTTTGCGTTGAGATTTCAAAGTCAACCAAAATGATGATTCAGACAGAAAATCAACTTAGTTTCAATGATTGTTTGCTAATAGGGATACTTTTAAAGCCTTAAGAGATATCATTACTAAACATCATGCCGTGGAATTAATAATGAAAGCAAAGAATTAAATAGAAATATTCTGTACCATAAAGCAGTCACGCAATCTTAAGGACAAAAAAAAAAAACATTATGCCAATTACTTTTTGGACTTTTTTTGTCAATTAGTGCTTCTCTTAACTTGAGGTTGCACAGATTTCATACTGATGGGGTGACAGAACTATGCCAAACTGTGAGTCCATTGCGGGTTTGACCCCAGCAGGCATAGAGAAGGTGAAGTGCTGCATGAAGGAGGTAAAGAAGAGGAAAAGTTCCATCCTGGCCAGGCCTTCCCCTGGACACAGCCGCTTACCTGAGGCAGGAAAACAGAATTAGACAAACCGTTATCGTTTTTAACAGAAATTGAACAAGAGCCATGCAATGAAGTAAAAAAAAATTTAATTCAGCTGTTTTCTCTCCCAGTTAATGACTTAAGAACATGGAGAAAAAAAATTGACTATTTTAACACCTGAATCATGTATTTAAAAAAAGAGAATGGATAGCTAGAAGAGGAATAAGTTCAACAAAGGTGACTGTACATAGACTGTATAAAAAGATTGATGACATGACAGCTCCCTAAATGTGAAGCCAAGACATTTGGAGCGTCCCCTACTGACTGGCTGCAGAACTAGTCATAAACCCTCACCTCCTTCATGTTAATAGAAGACACATGAGTTGTTATCCCTGACCCATTTCTTTTCATTTCCTTCTTGGCCAAGAGATTTAGGCGTTTTTGTAAAAAAATATGTGAGGACCACCCAAGGGTCCCAATGAATGCTGGGACTGACAATTGGCACCTTTACTTATTGTGAAAGAAGTTAAGTCAAGAAGTGATCGGTTGCTTCTCACCTGCAGAGAAAGGAATGAAAGCAGCTGGCTTCACAAACTTCCCCTCCTCATTCAGAAAGTGTCTTGGGTTGAAGGTAAAGGGGGTCTCCCACTCATTCTTGTCGTATAGCACCGAAGTCAGATTGGGAATGACTGTGATTCCCTAGTGAGAAGAATAATTACATTTTATAGAATAATTTGAATTAATAAATGCTGGAGGTTTATGAATCATAAAAAGTGCATTTATAAAAACTGACCTTTGGAATTGTGTATCCTTCCAACTGTATATCATGGTTTGTGATATGAGGCAGGCTTAGAGGTACTACGTTGCTCATTCTCATGATCTCGTGGAGGACAGCATCAGTATAAGGCAGGTTTACACGATCTGCTGTTGATGGTTCTCTGGACTTTCCAACTACTTCATGTATCTCAGACTGGACCTTTGCTGGGGGGGAAGGGAAACAGCGTGGAGTAGAAAGATAATTCTTCAACAGGCTCCAAGAGTATACAAAACTTGCAAAGAGATGAGGCACAATTTATAACTACTACATTAGTGAGTACGGTAAATAGATTTGCGGTCTTGTTGATTTCAAACAAAGAACGTGTAGTTTAATTTTTCAATGTGTAGCAAAGACTTGCTTAGGAACAGTATTAAATTACACTATACAGGGAATTGGTATGCTGTCTGCATTAAAAGTGAAAATTACTATACCCTTTATAGTGGACTCCTTGTATCCATCAATGCATTGTGAAAAGTAGCTGACAAAACAATATATACTGTCATGCATTGCTGTGCAAAGGAAATTCATCTCCTTATCAAAATAATTGGAATAGAGGAAACAGAATAAATAGTATTTGGGTGTTTTAAAAAGAGTAAATGATTTTCCAAGTAATTATATTTTTTCCTGATGATGATGCCAGTTATGAGACCATAAACAAACAAATTGTTCTTTATTTTGTCAATTATGTTATATCATTTTATATCTAGTTATATTGTAAGAAAAATACACTCAGTTTAAAAGAAGATATCACTGAAATTGGCTCAACAATTAGCTCACTACAGACAAGCCAGAAGATATGCAGGTATCCTCAGCAGCCAAAGCTGAGTTGCACAGCAAATATGGCAGCCACCACAAAATGGCACTGCCCACAAATCAACTAAAGTCCTCTACTAAGAACTCAATAGGGAGTAGGTAGTAGTGAATATGTGATTCCAAACACAGCCTACCTACAGTATTTACCTACCTACATACCACTAAAGAAAATGTGTTTTAGTTTCCCACATATCCCCATTAGTGAATTAAAACTGGTCAGTGCTCTTACCCTGGATCTCAGGACACTTTGCCATGTAGAGAAAAGCCCAGAGTAGGGTGCTGGTAGTGGTTTCAGAGCCAGCAACAAACAGATCCAAGACACACATGACAAGATTTTCCTCTTCAAAAGTGTTGTCAGTCTGGGCCTCACTCTGAGAATATATCCAAATACATGTCAAAGAATTAAACAAAATAATCCAGAACAAATGTAATTTCCACATACATCAGTAATGGCTGTACTTTGAAATTAGTTTAAAAAGTTTGCTTTGTGAGCTTAAAATGGGTTGTGTTCTATCTAGGCTATTTCATTTAAAGTAATGCTTACAAATGATAAATGTTTTTGTCCTTAAGGCTTGCTTGTAGTTTACATAACTTATTGGTGTCATCAGGCTTCATTGATGCATGTATACTTGGGTTGTTCCCTTAAAATGTTACCCAGAGGATGCATAAGGTTAAGAGAATTGGTCCAAGGACTTAACCTTGTGGAACTCCATGGCTTACTTTGGTGTGATTAGAGTACTTATCATTAACATGTGACATTAATTGAAACTCGTCAACTGAGCCATCTACATTATGAATTGTTTTTTTAAGGTAAGTGAGCTACTCAAAGGCACAGATTTCTCATTCTTTTCCTTCACTCCTCAAGGAAAAGCTGCTGTCTGTGCGTTGGCTTAGCTACAGTGCACAGGTTCACAGGAAAATGACACAGCATCTTCATAAAAAGCAAAGTCAAGACCTCACAGCATTCGTGTGTACCGCGTTTTGTCAGCCGCGTGGTCATGCTCTTTCAGATGGCACGTGTACATGTACTGTATCAATCCACAGATCGGTGACCTGCACTGGTCACACTTCTCAGCAGCTTGTTTAAGTTGGGTGTCACCGGTTTACCTTACTGAATTAACAGTGCTCAGCCTGTACCCGTCGTTTGTGTTAATATGGCTTTCTCTGTCTGCATTTCTACTGTGGGCAACTGAAAATAGTCATTTTCAGTGTCTTCAAAATGCTGTATATTCACTGCCTGGTACTTTTGGAAGGAAGCTGTAACACTCTTTGAGCTCTTGGCAAAACGCTTTTACGTAATGTTGATATAGTGACGGTATATATGATCAGAAATCCGTACATGGTGTTTTATTTTGAAATTGACCAAATGCTCTATGAGTTCCCATGTCCGACTTTCAGTCTGGGTGGATCTGCTCTGTTCAGCTTTACACGTTCTGAAAGGGCCTCAGTTGAAAATAGACTTGTTTTTCTGGTGGAGCAGAGTGTCAGCACTTCTGGAATGCACATAAGAAGGGCCACAGCGTATGCGGTTGGAACACTAGCATTGACTAGGGAGGACGTGATCAGCTCTAGATGCATGGTGTGGACAGAACATGGCGCAAATGGATGCTGTTCGGTTTCAGTGTAAGAAATACAACTAGTATTGTGCATATTGTGCCCATCACCATCTGTATCTCATTCAAGTAGCAGTCGATGTAGTCTCTTTGGTCTGAGGGGTCCCAGTTTTGTTTGTGCTGTTTAAGTTCTTCTCTTATGAAGTCCTTTATGTCATTGAAGATGTGCCGTAATGTGATGTGTGGTCCTGGTAAATATCTCATCAGCAGAGGGAATGAGTTGTAAAACTGCAGAGTAGAGCAGAATGAAATAACATTTTGAGGTGACATTTCATTACAAGATTTTCTGTTTGTAACAACCAATACTCATTAAAAATCCCATTTGTAAATCATGCATTTTAGAAAAGTATTTCATTCTGAGAGATATATATCACAACCATGGTGCACACATCAAGATTAGGTAAAAAATAAAAAATAAAAATGCCATACCCATGCCCAGAGTGACATTTGTATCTGAAGAGATTTTTCAAAGAAGCTAATCAGTTTCCTGAAGTTCTCATCAGTGTACTCAAAGCGATGTCCGAAAACCAGGGAGCAGATGATGTTTGAGACAACGTTGTTGATGATGGGGCGCGGATTAAATGGCACACCTTCATAGATAAAGAGAAAGTGAGATGCTAATTTGGTACACATGAGGGGTTCTTGTTTTAAATCTATCACCTTATATTTCATTTACCTTTATAGCTATGAAGGTCTTTTGAACAATAGGTAAATTCCTCCAAGATGACAGGTTCTAGCGCCCTTTTACCAAGTCCAAAATTTCTGAGGGTTGAAAGTGCAAAACGCCGCTGCTGCTTCCATAAGTTCCCATTGCTGGATATAATACCTGATGGGAAATACATCAAAAGTAGTTCAAATGTATCTGCAGTAATATGGAACATTATGAGATGTTTGCAGCATGTTAAATAAATATATATTTTTTTAAAGTCTACTTGTGGCATAAGAACCAAGAATCACCGGAGTTACAATAAAAGTGAGACCAAAAATGTGAATAGAAAAGCTTTGCATCCTCTCACCCAGTCCATAGTTTAGTTCATTCGTCAAAGGCATCACTGGGCGGTCCACCAGGCTGTGTCCGTGATTTACAAGAGCTTCCTTAAAAACCTTAAATCCATTTAAGACCACAATCGGCACCTTGCCCATACGCAGGCTGTATACATCTCCATATTTCCCTGCTAACTGTGAGTGGATTTTCAGAACAGAAGGAAAAAAAAACATTGTCAATACAACAGAAGACAGAATGAGTCCTATGAGTTGACCTGCCAAATTTTGAATGGTATTATTTTTGTTAAACATTTCTTGAATTACCTGCATCATACTCTGATGTGTTCTGTTGTGGTCTACAGAGAACATGTTGCCCACGATCGGAAAAGCCCATGGTCCTGGAGGAAAGGTGGCAGGCTGGCGGTTTTTGATAAAATCTGTTGTGAGGATGAAAACTGCAATGAAGAGAAGCAGACTTTTGACATCAAAGTCCACATAGGATCCAATTACAGAAAAGATAGAATCCATCATCCAAGAAAGGGCTCAAGTGTTTTAAACTGAAGCCTGTGCTTTTTCACTTCTTCTGTGATACAAAAGTCCTGTGTTGTTTGATTAAAGCTGATCAGCTTTTCAAGGGGAGATAAGCTTTTCAAGGGGAGAGAAAGGCAACATTCTGGCAGCCTGGAGAGGGCGAATGAGCTAAACCTGTTCTTCAACGGGTTTAGTTCACAGCCTCTCTCACCTCAAACAACACCCCTGTCCGTCACACCCCCCAGCCTCCCTTTGTATTTTCTCCCTCCCCCCAACCCCCCATGGTGAACTCTTTGGACTCTGGCCCCGCACCACAGGAATGCACTTCCCCCCCTGAGGTGAATTGCTCCGTCCCCCCTGACTCTAACAACTGGCCAGGTTAAGAGACAGCTGGAGAAACTACACCTTAGCAAGGCTCCAGGCCCGGACGGCATTAGCCCAAGGGTTCTGACGACCTGCGCCAGCAAGCTGAGATTCTGAGATTCTGCAACACCTCTTCAACCTGAGTCTGAGCAAGGAGAGGATTCCGGTGCTGTGGAAAACGTCCTGCTTGGTCCCGGTCCCAAATTTTTATTTTTTTTTATTTAACCAGATAAATAACCCACTGAGATCAGGATCTCTTTCACAAGAGTGACCTGGCCAAGAAGGCAGCAGCACACGTCATAAAAAGCATTACATGATAAAGAAGACGACACCATCTGATCTTAAGTACTATCGACCAGTGGCTCTCACTTCTCATGTGATGAAAGTGTTGGAGAGGCTCGTCTTGACCCACCTCAGGCCGCAGGTGAAACCATTCCTTGACTCTCTACAATTTGCCTACCAGCCACACCTGGGAGTGGACGATGCCATCATATACCTGCTGCAGCGTGCTCACTCACATCTGGAGGGAAACGGCTGCACTGTGAGAATCACCTTTTTTGATTTCTCCAGTGCATTCAACACCATCCAGCCACAACTGCTGGAAGAGAAGCTGCAGTTGATAGGTGTCGACTCGTCCATCATCTCCTGGATTACTGACTACCTGACAGACAGACCACAGTTTGTCCGACTTGGCAGTGTTCAGTCTGGAATGGTGGAGAGTAGTGCAGGAGCTCCAAAGGGGACTGTGCTGTCTCCTTTCCTTTTCACCTTGTACACCTCTGACTTTAAGTACAACTCCAGGTCATGCCACTTGCAGAAGTTTTCTGATGACTCTGCGGTGGTTGGATGTATAAGTGATGGGCAAGAGGGGGAGTACAGAGAGCTGGTGGATAACTTTGTGGAGTGGACAGGAAGAAATCACCTGATTCTGAACGTGGATAAGACCAGGGAGATGGTGATCGACTTCAGAAGGAAGAGGACAGAGCCACCACCGCTGTGCATCCTGGGAGAGGATGTGTGTGTGGTGGAGGAGTACAAGTACCTGGGTGTCAAGATAGACGACAAACTGAACTGGAAGGCCAACACTCAGGCTGTGTACAAGAAGGGAATGAGCCGACTCTACTTTCTGAGGAAGCTGAGATCCTTCAACGTGTGCAGCAAGATGTTGGAGATCTTCGATCAGTCTGTTGTGGCCAGTGCACTGTTCTCTGCTGTGGTCTGCTGGGGGAGCAGCATTGGAGCTGGTGAGACTAAGGGCGCGGTCTCACTGGCCATCCATACCAGTGCCCAAGCACGCTTCAATGCTAAAGTCCAGTTCGTTTGGCCAGTGTGACCGTTCCTTATCGTGCTCAGGCACGGTACACTTCCTTGGCTTTGGCACGGTACACGGTACACTTCATGCACGAGCACAAGCACGCGGGTAAACAACACTGACAGCCTTCATTATGGAGAAATCCAGAGTTTCATGGTTGTATCTGACTAAAATGACACAATATAAGACACAAGGTAGCTGTCATGTTCTCTGTGTTGTTCTCCGATGTGCGACCGCGGACTCGACTGCGCGTCTATTTTTCTCTCTCCCTCTCTCTCTCTCTCTCTCTCGTCCGCCTGTTTGTAAACTGAGCACGCTTCATAATAAACATAAAGCGTGCATGCAATCGTGCTTGAGTACAGCATGGTACAGATGACCAGTGTGACCGCGCCCTAAGAGACTGGACAAACTAATTAAGAAGGCCTGCTCTGTGATAGGCTGCAAGCTGGACTCTTTTGTAGTGGTGACAGAGAGGAGGACTCTGAACAAACTGTTATCCATTATGGATAATCCTGATCACCCTCTGCACACCCTACTGGACAAACAGCAGAGCAGCTTCTCCAACAGACTGATCCAACTCTGCTGTCACAAGGACAGACACAGGAAATCTTTCTTACCGAAGGCCATAACTCTGTACAACAGCTCACCTCTTGCGAGCAGAGAACTGTCATCATGATGATATCTGTCTCTCCATACTGTAATCTGTTCTGCACATGTTAAATTTACAAATTATCCCTGCACACAAGTTCACTTCATTTGTCTGTCTACTCGCCGTTATATTGAATAGTTTCTGCTGATAATATGTCTACACTTATGCACTTTAACTTATGTATCACTGATTGCACAGCTCTGGACAGCTCCCTATGTCAATACTGTCCATTTACAACTCTGTTTTTGCAAATTTACATTTAATCTATCATATTTAAGACCAGTAATGCTAAATTAAATCCTGGTTGTATATATTCCCATTCTCAGTTTTGATATTTTTAGTGCTTATTTACTTTGTATTTAATATTATATTGTGTTTAAATGTGCCAATATTATGTTTTTGCTCATATTGTGTGTTTGGACAACCTGCTGCTGTAACGCCACAATTTCCCAGTTTGGGATCAATAAAGCATTCGACATGACCTCATTTTCAAATTTCTAAGCACTGATTTGCGCACTCCACTTTTTTTCACTCAATAACCTTTTTCCAAAAAAATTGAGTAAAGGCCTGTGTCCACAGACAGTGCTTTTTGAGCTGGCAGCGTATACAAAACCAGTGTAGTTCAGCGGCCAGCACCCTGAGCGCTAAAACGCCCTCGTGTTTTTTTTTTTTGGTCACTGTGCCCACAGCGCTTTTAGTTTAAAACAGGTAAACTTTTGGAACAGCAGCACGCTCGTCCATGTCACTTCTCCCTTACCAACCATTCAAAATCAAGACGCTTTGACAAAAGCAAAGGCAGAGGAGACGCAAGTCTGAATCGCCTTTTCAAGGGTACATTTACAGGTGTAGAGCTGCTGCTGATACCATGACAAAACTCCTTTAAATCATTTTAATGTTTTCTCACTGTGATATTCCCATGAATTAAAGCAAAGATATCCAGTGTTTCCCCTAGGTTTACAGCTTTGGGGGAGTTTTTTAGAAAAATGCACAGACATTTTAGGTCAGGTAGAAATAGTTATATCTGCACCAGTTCGCTTGCCTGCATTCATCGCTGCAACATCTGCTGGTTAGCCGTTTGCCAGGCAAACCGAGGGGAGTCCAAAATGTTTGCGTCGAGGTGCAGTAAAACTGCCTACTTCTCTGGTCAAAATATAAAACAAACCATTTCGCACCGCATTCAGAACTTTAGACCCTTCTTTTTTAGAGAGAGAGAAAGAGAGAATATAAGTATCGCCGGGGCTATGCTCCACTTTCTATTGTAGGCAAACACGACTTTATAACATGTAAGGGGGAAAAACACAACTTTGAGAAATTAGGTCTTGTTGAGCGGTAGCTTTGCTAAGTTGGCTGCCCTGCTACGGGCACCGTTGCCCGGCTTGAGTAGGCTACGGGACTTCCGTCTGCCAGGATTTTGAACTTGTCAGGCCCGGGGCAGAGGGCTCTCCGTGGGTGAAGTGTCAGTGTTTGATGACAGGGAGAATGTTAAACTGTAGCAAAGAGATGAGTAGCGAGTTCAACACAGACTCACAGAAGTGAGTGACACAGAAGTGTCAGGCTGGTAAAGCGGGTGCAGAGGGATAAGTTGCAGCTGGCACTCATAGCCCCAGAGCTAGCACTAGTTCCAGGCATCCCGGGGCTACATCCACGGACCCACACTCGGCTCTCGTCCCCGATGTCAAAATATCGGTCGGACTCGCTTTATCTCCGCGTTTCAGTAACATTAAAGTTATCCTGTGTCTTTCAACGATACAACTTCCCTATCTAAACATAACTTTCTGATCCTAGCTGTCTCTCTTACTCTCTCCAGTAGGCTAAATAAACAGTTCCACAGCGCCCCTACAGGCCTGGAGCACTTCCGTTTAAGGCTGAACTTGAAGCGTTTCTGTGTTTGCAGTTGTTTTCTGGTTGTGTGTGTTTTGACTTAAGTTTTGTTTCTGTACATGCAGCGCGTTTGATGCTTATGCAGTTGTTTTGCCTATTTGTGGCGCGTTTGTGTCTTTGCAGCGCGTTTCAGCCTTTGTATTTGTTGTGGTAGTTTGCATTTGCTTTTGAATGTGCAGCGTTTCTATATATGCTGCGCGTTTTCCTACATGTATGTCGTTTTATCAGTTGCTGAGTGTTTGACCCCTACCGGCCACCGTAGAACTGCCATGATTCCCCGACGTTATCTGACCCCTCCCCGATATCATCTTTTGTTAGGCTACTGTTTTGATTGAGAGCTAGTTAGTTAGTTAATTAGCTTTTGCATTTCGGTAGATGGCTGTTGCGTCGTGAGCCTGGATTTCTACCTGTTAAAAGGATGTTTTTTCTTGCCACTGTAACTTTTGCTAAAGTGCTATGCTCATGATGGATTAAGCTGGGTCTTTGTAATAAAGCAATAAGTTAGGTCTTTGACCTGACTTTTGTAAAGTGTCTCCAGATAACACTTGTAATGAAATGACGCTATACAAAGATTGATTGATTGATAACAGACACATTCTCACATAACAAATAGAGACCAGGAGTGCAGAAATGAGAGACTTAACCTGAATGATTGACTTATTGTCACTGATTTACAGTGTTGTGTATCCCTTTCCATTGAATAAATAGATCAGAGTTCAATTCAACTAAAAAATCTTGGGGGTGTTGCCAAGAGTTAATGATAAAAGTTTCTCCCCCAGAGCAATTGAAGGGTTACATTTTATGGTTAAGGGCAACACAAGACTTTTCACTCATTGAAGAAGCAAGGAAGGCATAATCTTGTAAATCAGACTTGAGCCTTGGTTTGCAGTATGGATTCAATTTCGTCTGTCATTGGAACCTATGTGAACTGGGATGTCCAAAGTTTCCTTCTCTTCACTGCCATTTTTATCCTCACTGCAGATTATATTAAGAACCGCCGGCCGGCCAGCTTCCCTCCAGGACCTTGGGCTCTACCTATCATTGGCAACATTTTCTCAGTGGACCACAACAGGACCCATGAGAGTATGACCCAGGTTCATGAGCATGTGTAAAAATATATGATTTAAAACATAACCAGTCACCTGACACTTCTATTTATGTTTTCCATGTGAAATGAGCATTGAGATCATATCCTCTCTTGAATCTACTCACAGCTAGCAGGGAAATATGGAGAAGTGTACAGCCTGCGGATGGGGCAGGAGTGGTTGGTTGTCTTGAATGGGTTTGAGGCTCTGAAAGAAGTTCTTGTAAATCAAGGAGACAGTGTGGCTGACCGGCCACCCCTCCCTCTGCATATGGATATGAGCAAAGGACTAGGTGAATACCCACAACAACATTAGGCAGTATTGAATGGATATCTGAATAACTCAAGTTGCTGATTGGAGTATTCTATTGCAATAATAAATTGACAAAAAATGTATGTGTACAGATAACCTTTTAACTCCATCCCCTGTGTAATTGTGTTGTGTTAATAAAAGCTCTGCTGACTGTGAAATTGAATGAAATATGCTGTCTCCTCTATGACTTAGATGATTACATTTTATCAAGATCTAAACCAAAACAAAATGCAGATCAATGACTAATTATGTGAAAAAATGTGTTTAACATTCTGCCAATTTCTATGTTTTTCCCACTTCACATTCATGGATTTCTCATCAGGTGTCATTTTAAGTAGTGGGCACTTGTGGAAGCAGCAGAGGCGTTTCGCACTTTCAACCCTCAGAAATTTTGGAATTGGCAAGAAGTCCCTTGAACCTGTTGTTTTGGATGAATTAAACTATTGTTTAAAAGAATTAAATGGGTATAAAGGTGAATATTGAATACATTATACAGACAACAAATTCAGTAAGAGAAAACTGCATATAGCAATTATTATTTGATTTTCTGTGTTTCTGTGGAGGTAAGCCCTTCAATCCACACCTCATCCTCAGCAACGCTATCTCCAACATCATCTGCTCCCTGGTTTTCGGGCATCGCTTTGAGTACACTGATGAGAAGTTCAGGAAACTGATTATGTACTTTGAAGAAGTACTTCGATGTCAAGTAACAATTTGGGCACAGGTATGACAATTTCAAGCTTGTGGTACAGTATTTAAGTTGTGTACCATTGGTATGAAATGTATATTTTTAGTGGGAAACTGTATCATCAATGCAAATGGATTAATATGATTGTTGCATTTAAAAATGACGATACAACTGAAGATCTAATATGTTTAAAATACTTGACAGTTTACTGGAATCCAATCTCAAGCATTGACTATTACAAAAAGAAAGTCTTATGTTGAAGTTCTTCCTCCATATGTTATCATTACAATCTGCTCTACTCTGCAGTTTTACAACTCATTCCCTCGGCTGATGAGACGTTTGCCAGGACCTCATCAGACATTTCTGCTCATTTGCAACGATATCAAGGTTTTCATAAGAGAAGAGCTTAAGAAGCACAAACAAAACTGGGATTCCTCGGATCAAAGAGACTTCATCGACTGCTACCTGAATGAGATACAGACGGTAACTGGGACTGGATGATGCTTTATTTGTGACACTGTGCTGTTGGATACTGGATGTTCTTGTTGAGTTTATATTCTTAGTAATGCTGTGTGCAGAGGTCTTGAATTATTGATCTTACAAAACACGTATTTTGTTTTATTCTTAGAATATGGGAAGAGCTGACAACACTTTTGATGAGGAAAACCTGATTGAGTGCGTCTTGGATCTTTTCGTGGCCGGCTCTGAGACCACATCCACAACCCTGCGCTGGGCTTTCCTCTACATGGCCACGTACCCAGAGATCCAGGGTAAGAGCACTGACCAGGCTAGTTCTTACTCAAAAATGTCCAATAAGGTCACAAACATGTATTTTTTTTAAATGATATCATTTCATTTTATACAAAGGAAATACTGAGCTAACACCAGAGTCCTTCACATATGTAAAAGACATGTCCTCTTTTGGCTGGTTGAATGATTTTAAAGAAACAGAAACATATCTATCTATTCACTACTATATCTGTTTCCCTTCCTCACAGCAAAAGTCCAGGCTGAGATAGACAGAGTGATTGGACAGTCCAGACAGCCATCAATGGAAGATCGTGTAAGCATGCCCTTTACAGATGCTGTCCTCCACGAAATCCAGAGAATGAGCAACATAGTTCCTCTCAGTGTGCCTCATATGACCAACAAAGATATCCAGCTGGGAGGCTACACAATCCCGAAGGTAATTTCTCAGAAAATGTGAAATGTCACACACACTTCCATGGCCAAACCATCTTGAAAATATAGGTTGGCCCTGAAGGTCATATTGGACCAAATTCAAGTAACCAACCACATTTAGTGAACACAAAACTTAACTTAAAGCACAGCAACAGTGTCCATATTCAAACATCTAAAAACACCTCAAGAAGAACAAGGGAACCTTACAGGAGATGATCAGAGTCTGATACAAAAAATGGTTTATATCATGCTTACTAGAGTAAACATCAAACTGAATTCTCTCACTCAGGATCCCTGCTCATTTATGGTTTGTGAACAAAGAATCATGGAAACCACAGAGTGTCATGCTTATCTTTTGATTTACAATATGATTGAAGCTCACTTTTGCATCATGCATGTTACACAAAGTCAAACACACACACACACACACACACACACACACACACACACACACACACACACACACACACACACACACACACACACACACACACACACACACACACAGTGCTACTGTCTCCACTTCGAGGATGTTTGAATTTACTATACTGTAGTTTGCCCTGATCATTTTAGACTACCTTCATATAGTTCAAACCCATAGTGCTGCCTTCTATGATTGATCAGACTGCATGACCTGAATTAGGGCTGCACGATATATTGTTTCTGCATCGTCATCGCGATGTGCGCATGCGCCAGAGAGAGCGTTACATTACATTACTTTACAATGCAGCACGTTAACATATTTAATAAATATCCCCATAATATTATTTGGTCGCGGAGGGAAACTTAAATGATGGAACCTCAGTGCATGAGCATGTTATTAAAAGTCTGACCTGATGTGAGAAGAATCACTTGAAGGAAATATTATAGATCAATATCAATAATTAACAGCAGATCATCAACATGATTAAACTCTTTGCAAACACAAATAATGTGAGAGACAGAGGCAGACAGGTGAGAGTCTGTAATCATCATTTCAGGGAGAGTCATGGAGAATTCAGCTGAACAGAGTGAAGCAGTAAACTTTACAAATATCGCAATATATATCGCAAGGAAAAAAATATTGCAATGTCAGTTTTTACCTATATCGGGCAGCCCTAACCTGAATTAGACTCCCTGCATGCACTCTTTAAGATACTTCTCATTGGCTCTTCTTAATCCTGCAGTTTGATTTTCAACAAATGAAGTACAAAGTACCATAGTTATAGGTAATACATTTTACACATTATATTATTTTTTTACTTTGGCCTCAAATGAATTTTTTCCCCATTTTCCCCACTACAAAACGCAACAAAATTGAACAGGTTACGATAACATATCACAGCACAACACTTGACAAAACACAAAGACGTTTCAGAAAACACATCTTTTTATGGTCAGATAACATTTAAGGTAGGGAATGACTTATTTGATTGTGACAGTTGTGTTCTGACAAAATGTTTTTAGCGTGTGTGTTTTGACCTTCAAGGCTACCCTACATTTATAATATTATTGTAATATTCTAATTAACAGGGAGTTACAGTCATTCCCAATTTGACCTCGGTGCTTTTTGACCAGACTAAGTGGAAGACGCCTTTTACCTTCAACCCAGGACACTTTCTGAACGAGGAGGGCAAGTTTGTGAAACAAGCTGCTTTCATCCCTTTCTCTGCAGGTGAGGAGCACCACAATGCCTTGTCTTATTTGTGTCTTTATTTACCTGTAATTACAGGAGATTAAAAAGGCAAAATATAGCCTTCCTCAGTTATTGCAGAATGACCCTTAAGCTAGCAATTATTCTTCAGTTACATCATGATGCTTGTTTTTCATGATGTGGGTGAACAGAATATAATTTTCCGGAGCTGAATTGTTGAGGAGTGAGCAATCTCGCATCACTACTATCTCCAATTACAGTTGCAACGGCAACCGTGAATAGACAGGTTGACAAAATATAACATAATGGGTGCGGTTGATGCGAAACCATTGCATCCTAAAACTTCTAAACACTGGAAATCAACCTCTTCAAATAAAAGGTTCGAACCTCCCTACTTCTGGCTAACTTTGGGGCCAACCCAGACGCTTGAACAAGGCAAAGTACAGGAGCCCTGCTTGGGTCCTGATGATTTGGGTCGTTTATTGTTGCGAACACAGCGTACACTTAACATTTGTCCTGCTATTTCTTACAGCAAATTGAAAATGTGTAGTGGGAACACACCGTTAGGACAGAAACATGGAGTACTAGGCTGTGTTTGTATGAGTTATGTTGTTGTCATGTCCGAGGAGCGGATCACGGAGAAAGAGTGATTGGGTTTCGTAAACTCGTATTTTTGGGAACCCTGTCATGATTAACATATTAAAGAATGTACACCGTCAGCCTTGCGCCCGTCATGAGATATCCCAGCATGCCCTTTGACATTTCACACTCTGCAGCATTTAGAACTAATTGATGTTGCTGTGATTGTCAAATTGTGTACAGACGCTATCAGCCACTAACCTTATTCTGTCATTGACACCAAGAGGCCTAAAAGAATCAAATCAATTAAATACAAATACAAGTCTGTCAAAAACTTATTTTCAATTGTTTTAAATGGGAAGAAGCCTGGCGATTTTATACAACTTAGCAACAGTAACCAAGGTAGGCATTACAAATGGGTCAATTCACATTCTATATCACAGTGAAAATGGCAGTAAATAAACAACTTAATAACTGAACAATGATTTTAATGTGATAAGCAAACTTTTCTAACTGAACATGAACAGTCCCATGAGCCTTTGCTCCAAATATCTCTCTGAACAAGATGCAACCTATGATGTTGAAAAAGGAAGCCAATGCGGAAGTGCAAAATCCTGCAGTTCATTGAGTGTCCACTTCAGGCTGGCTGCAGAAGCCCAGGAAGTCACATACACACACAGAATAAATTCTGTTGATCAAGAAGTGAGCACTATTATAATAATTATTATCAGATGAAAGTTAATTTTGCTCTACAAAATAAGCAACAGCAGACCGTAAAGCAGTCCTTACAAGTGCTTTCGGGGTATATCTGACCTTTCTGTTAAAAGTTTAAAAATAAGACCTTGTGAAAATAACACGTTTTCCTGTTTCAGGTAAGCGGCTGTGTCTTGGTGAGAACCTGGCAAAGATGGAACTTTTCCTTTCCTTCACCTCTTTTATGCAGCACTTCACCTTCTCAATGCCTGCTGGGGTAAAGCCTGTGTTGGACTTTGTCTTTGGGGTCACTCTGGCACCATGCCAGTATGAAATCTGTGCAACCTCACGCTTAGAAAAGCTTTAATTGACAAATTATACTCTTTAAGACTTATAACTGTGATTGAGTTAATTTCTTTCCACGATTGATTTTGGTCTACGTTGTAACCTTTCATTTGAGCTTTTGGCAGTAGTTGTGATCCTCTAGTTTAAGTGACTTTGTCTTCACAATATGACACCATTATGTATAGTAACATTTAATAGGTTTTAGCTAGGCCTACCTTATAAAAATATGGCAAATAATGAAACCACACATAATTTATTCTAAGGAATATTTATATCACAATGCTTACAACAATTTATATAGTAGAAAATTGGTTCAAAGACTGTTTTCAGAATACGTCACAGAGCATATAAACAAGCTTGAGGCAAATAGAGGCTTTATTAAAGGTCCGCCCCCCTGATATAATGGTAGGGGAAACACTGATGTTGAATACTTGTTGATGTGCTATATTTTTTCTCGTGTATCCATTGTATTAAACCGTAACAGGGAGGGCTCACTGGCTCTTTTTTAGCTGAAGGCTGCTGCGTGAACTAGTGCCTTAAAGCTGTACACCCCTCATGTGTGTAAACATAAGTATAAGAGCATTAAGGGACGTATACACCCTGAAATGAATATGGAGACTTAAAGCAATTTCTTTCTTTCAATCTTTTTTTTCACCATGTGTCACCATGACACTGGATGTCCTTAAAGGAGCAATGTGTAAGATATCTACTGAATTAAATCATAAAATGACCTTATTATATCATCTGACAACTATGCAGCAGCCAATATGTCCTCCTTCTAAATTTCGAATGCGGTGCGAAATGGTTTGTTTTATATTTTGACCAGAGAAGTAGGCAGTTTTACTGCACCTCGACGCAAACATTTTGGATGCCCCTCGGTTTGCCTGGCAAACGGCTAAACAGCAGATGTTGCAGCGATGAATGCAGGCAAGCGAACTGGTGCAGATATAATTATTTCTACCTGACCTAAAATGTCTGTGCATTTTTCTAATAAACCCCCAAAGCTGTAAACCTAGGGGAAACACTGGATATCTTTGCTTTAATTCATGGAACTATCACAGTGAAAACATTAAAATGATTTAAAGGAGTTTTGTCATGGTATCAGCAGCAGCTCTACACCTGTAAATGTACCCTTGAAAAGGCGATTCAGACTTGCGTCTCCTCTGCCTTTGCTTTTGTCAAAGCGTCTTGATTTTCAATGGTTGGTAAGGGAGAAGTGACATGGACGAGCGTGCTGCTGTTCCAAAAGTTGACCTGTTTTAAACTAAAAGCGCTGTGGGCACAGTGACCAAAAAAAAAAAACACGAGGGCATTTAGGGCTCAGGGTGCTGGCCGCTGAACTACACTTGTTTTGTATACGCTGCCAGCTCAAAAAGCACTGTCTGTGGACACAGGCGAGTGAAAAAAAGTGGAGTGAGCAAATCAGTGCTTAGAAATTTGAAAATGAGGTCATGGTTGAATGCACAACGTGAGTAAATTTCATCAGGCCCTGTCTCAAAGGAGGAGAGATAAAAGGGTAGCCTGTACAGGACACAGGACTTTTATATCACAGAAGAAGTGAAAAAAGCACAGGCTTCAGTTTAAAACACTTGAGCCCTTTCTTGGATGATGGATTCTATCTTTTCTGTAATTGGATCCTATGTGGACTTTGATGTCAAAAGTCTGCTTCTCTTCATTGCAGTTTTCATCCTCACAACAGATTTTATCAAAAACCGCCAGCCGGCCACCTTTCCTCCAGGACCATGGGCTTTTCCGATCGTGGGCAACATGTTCTCTGTAGACCACAACAGAACACATCAGAGTATGATGCAGGTAATTCAAGAAATGTTTAACAAAAATAATACCATTCAAAATTTGGCAGGTCAACTCATAGGACTCATTCTGTCTTCTGTTGTATTGACAATGTTTTTTTTTTCTTCTGTTCTGAAAATCCACTCACAGTTAGCAGGGAAATATGGAGATGTATACAGCTTGCGTATGGGCAAGGTGCCGATTGTGGTCTTAAATGGATTTAAGGTTTTTAAGGAAGCTCTTGTAAATCACGGACACAGCCTGGTGGACCGCCCAGTGATGCCTTTGACGAATGAACTAAACTATGGACTGGGTGAGAGGATGCAAAGCTTTTCTATTCACATTTTTGGTCTCACTTTTATTGTAACTCTGGTGATTCTTGGTTCTTATGCCACAAGTAGACTTTAAAAAAATATATATTTATTTAACATGCTGCAAACATCTCATAATGTTCCATATTACTGCAGATACATTTGAACTACTTTTGATGTATTTCCCATCAGGTATTATATCCAGCAATGGGAACTTATGGAAGCAGCAGCGGCGTTTTGCACTTTCAACCCTCAGAAATTTTGGACTTGGTAAAAGGGCGCTAGAACCTGTCATCTTGGAGGAATTTACCTATTGTTCAAAAGACCTTCATAGCTATAAAGGTAAATGAAATATAAGGTGATAGATTTAAAACAAGAACCCCTCATGTGTACCAAATTAGCATCTCACTTTCTGTTTATCTATGAAGGTGTGCCATTTAATCCGCGCCCCATCATCAACAACGCTGTCTCAAACATCATCTGCTCCCTGGTTTTCGGACATCGCTTTGAGTACACTGATGAGAACTTCAGGAAACTGATTAGCTTCTTTGAAAAATCTCTTCAGATACAAATGTCACTCTGGGCATGGGTATAGCATTTATTTTTTTACCTAATCTTGATGTGTGCACCATGGTTGTGATATATATCTCTCAGAATGAAAGACTTTTCTAAAATGCATGATTTACAAATGGGATTTTTAATGAGTATTGGTTGTTACAAACAGAAAATCTTGTAATGAAATGTCACCTCAAAATGTTATTTCATTCTGCTCTACTCTGCAGTTTTACAACTCATTCCCTCTGCTGATGAGATATTTGCCAGGACCACACATCACATTACGGCACATCTTCAATGACATAAAGGACTTCATAAGAGAAGAACTTAAACAGCACAAACAAAACTGGGACCCCTCAGACCAAAGAGACTACATCGACTGCTACTTGAATGAGATACAGATGGTGATGGGCACAATATGCACAATACTAGTTGTATTTCTTACACTGAAACCGAACAGTTCTGTCCACACCATGCATCTAGAGCTGATCACGTCCTCCCTAGTCAATGCTAGTGTTCCAACCGCATGCGCTGTGGCCCTTCTTATGTGCATTCCAGAAGTGCTGACACTCTGCTCCACCAGAAAAACAAGTCTATTTTCAACTGAGGCCCTTTCAGAACGTGTAAAGCTGAACAGAACAGATCCACCCAGACTGAAACTCGGACATGGGAACTCAGAGCATTCGGTCAATTTCAAAATAAAACACCATGTATTGATTAAGTTTATTTCAGACATATCAAATAAAATCAAACATATCAAAAATACAAAACAAAATGAAAAGCACGAAAATACAATAAACAAAAAACAATGTTCAAATAATTTCCAAAAAAAAAAAGAAAGAGAAAAAGAAAATTACATATATTCAATTGCTATGCCTGAAAAGGAGTAGGAAGAAGTATAAAACTTATTTAATCCTACCCCTTTTCCACAGCTCAATAATTAATATTTATTAAATTAAATTCCTGTGTTCCTTATAAGCGCTATATATACAATCTATCTATATACAATTTGCTATACTATTATTATTTATATATATATTTTTTCCTTCTTAAAGCTCTCCCTCATCCCTGTACCTTTTGAAAATCATTGATTTGTACATGTTTTTAAACTGGATCATGTTTGGACAATGCTTTAGCTCCGTGCTCATACCATTCCACAGTTTCACACCACCAATTGAAATGCATTGACTTTTTAAAGTCGTTCGAACAGCTAGCATCTTAAAATTTAACTTTTCCCTCAAATTATAACCCCCCTCTCTGTCAAAAAAAAGTTTTTGAATATTACCTGGTAGCAGTTTGTTTCTTGCTTTGAACATGATTTGTGCCACTTGATAGTCAACCAGGTCAATGAACTTTATAGTACAGGAATGTAAAAAGAGGAGGTTGGTGTGGTCATAATATCCTGCTTTATTGATTGTTCTTATGGCTCGTTTTTGAAGTGTGACTAGTGGTAGCAGTGAGCTTTTGTAAGTGGATTTCTGATCATATATACCGTCACTATATCAACATTACGTAAAAGCGTTTTGCCAAGAGCTCAAAGAGTGTTACAGCTTCCTTCCAAAAGTACCAGGCAGTGAATATACAGCATTTTGAAGACACTGAAAATGACTATTTTCAGTTGCCCACAGTAGAAATGCAGACAGAGAAAGCCATATTAACACAAACGACGGGTACAGGCTGAGCACTGTTAATTCAGTAAGGTAAACCGGTGACACCCAACTTAAACAAGCTGCTGAGAAGTGTGACCAGTGCAGGTCACCGATCTGTGGATTGATACAGTACATGTACACGTGCCATCTGAAAGAGCATGACCACGCGGCTGACAAAACGCGGTACACACGAATGCTGTGAGGTCTTGACTTTGCTTTTTATGAAGATGCTGCGTCATTTTCCTGTGAACCTGTGCACTGTAGCTAAGCCAACGCACAGACAGCAGCTTTTCCTTGAGGAGTGAAGGAAAAGAATGAGAAATCTGTGCCTTTGAGTAGCTCACTTACCTTAAAAAAACAATTCATAATGTAGATGGCTCAGTTGACGAGTTTCAATTAATGTCACATGTTAATGATAAGTACTCTAATCACACCAAAGTAAGCCATGGAGTTCCACAAGGTTAAGTCCTTGGACCAATTCTCTTAACCTTATGCATCCTCTGGGTAACATTTTAAGGGAACAACCCAAGTATACATGCATCAATGAAGCCTGATGACACCAATAAGTTATGTAAACTACAAGCAAGCCTTAAGGACAAAAACATTTATCATTTGTAAGCATTACTTTAAATGAAATAGCCTAGATAGAACACAACCCATTTTAAGCTCACAAAGCAAACTTTTTAAACTAATTTCAAAGTACAGCCATTACTGATGTATGTGGAAATTACATTTGTTCTGGATTATTTTGTTTAATTCTTTGACATGTATTTGGATATATTCTCAGAGTGAGGCCCAGACTGACAACACTTTTGAAGAGGAAAATCTTGTCATGTGTGTCTTGGATCTGTTTGTTGCTGGCTCTGAAACCACTACCAGCACCCTACTCTGGGCTTTTCTCTACATGGCAAAGTGTCCTGAGATCCAGGGTAAGAGCACTGACCAGTTTTAACTCAATAATGGGGATATGTGGGAAACTAAAACACATTTTCTTTAGTGGTATGTAGGTAGGTAAATACTGTAGGTAGGCTGTGTTTGGAATCACATATTCACTACTACCTACTCCCTATTGAGTTCTTAGTAGAGGACTTTAGTTGATTTGTGGGCAGTGCCATTTTGTGGTGGCTGCCATATTTGCTGTGCAACTCAGCTTTTGCTGCTGAGGATACCTGCATATCTTCCGGCTTGTCTGTAGTGAGCTAATTGTTGAGCCAATTTCAGTGATATCTTCTTTTAAACTGAGTGTATTTTTCTTACAATATAACTAGATATAAAATGATATAACATAATTGACAAAATAAAGAACAATTTGTTTGTTTATGGTCTCATAACTGGCATCATCATCAGGAAAAAATATAATTACTTGGAAAATCATTTACTCTTTTTAAAACACCCAAATACTATTTATTCTGTTTCCTCTATTCCAATTATTTTGATAAGGAGATGCATTTCCTTTGCACAGCAATGCATGACAGTATATATTGTTTTGTCAGCTACTTTTCACAATGCATTGATGGATACAAGGAGTCCACTATAAAGGGTATAGTAATTCTCACTTTTAATGCAGACAGCATACCAATTCCCTGTATAGTGTAATTTAATACTGTTCCTAAGCAAGTCTTTGCTACACATTGAAAAATTAAACTACACGTTCTTTGTTTGAAATCAACAAGACTGCAAATCTATTTACCGTACTCACTAATGTAGTAGTTATAAATTGTGCCTCATCTCTTTGCAAGTTTTGTATACTCTTGGAGCCTGTTGAAGAATTATCTTTCTACTCCACGCTGTTTCCCTTCCCCCCCAGCAAAGGTCCAGTCTGAGATACATGAAGTAGTTGGAAAGTCCAGAGAACCATCAACAGCAGATCGTGTAAACCTGCCTTATACTGATGCTGTCCTCCACGAGATCATGAGAATGAGCAACGTAGTACCTCTAAGCCTGCCTCATATCACAAACCATGATATACAGTTGGAAGGATACACAATTCCAAAGGTCAGTTTTTATAAATGCACTTTTTATGATTCATAAACCTCCAGCATTTATTAATTCAAATTATTCTATAAAATGTAATTATTCTTCTCACTAGGGAATCACAGTCATTCCCAATCTGACTTCGGTGCTATACGACAAGAATGAGTGGGAGACCCCCTTTACCTTCAACCCAAGACACTTTCTGAATGAGGAGGGGAAGTTTGTGAAGCCAGCTGCTTTCATTCCTTTCTCTGCAGGTGAGAAGCAACCGATCACTTCTTGACTTAACTTCTTTCACAATAAGTAAAGGTGCCAATTGTCAGTCCCAGCATTCATTGGGACCCTTGGGTGGTACTCACATATCTTTTTACAAAAACGCCTAAATGTCTTGGCCAAGAAGGAAATGAAAAGAAATGGGTCAGGGATAACAACTCATGTGTCTTCTATTAACATGAAGGAGGTGAGGGTTTATGACTAGTTCTGCAGCCAGTCAGTAGGGGACGCTCCAAATGTCTTGGCTTCACATTTAGGGAGCTGTCATGTCATCAATCTTTTTATACAGTCTATGTACAGTCACCTTTGTTGAACTTATTCCTCTTCTAGCTATCCATTCTCTTTTTTTAAATACATGATTCAGGTGTTAAAATAGTCAATTTTTTTTCTCCATGTTCTTAAGTCATTAACTGGGAGAGAAAACAGCTGAATTTAATTTTTTTTTTACTTCATTGCTTGGCTCTTGTTCAATTTCTGTTAAAAACGATAACGGTTTGTCTAATTCTGTTTTCCTGCCTCAGGTAAGCGGCTGTGTCCAGGGGAAGGCCTGGCCAGGATGGAACTTTTCCTCTTCTTTACCTCCTTCATGCAGCACTTCACCTTCTCTATGCCTGCTGGGGTCAAACCTGCAATGGACTCACAGTTTGGCATAGTTCTGTCACCCCATCAGTATGAAATCTGTGCAACCTCAAGTTAAGAGAAGCACTAATTGACAAAAAAAGTCCAAAAAGTAATTGGCATAATGTTTTTTTTTTTTGTCCTTAAGATTGCGTGACTGCTTTATGGTACAGAATATTTCTATTTAATTCTTTGCTTTCATTATTAATTCCACGGCATGATGTTTAGTAATGATATCTCTTAAGGCTTTAAAAGTATCCCTATTAGCAAACAATCATTGAAACTAAGTTGATTTTCTGTCTGAATCATCATTTTGGTTGACATTGAAATCTCAACACAAAATAAACATTGAATAAATATTAAAAGTAATGTTTATGACAGTGATGTTGAAACAATGTGGATCTATAGTTGTTATGACTATGATTGATTTAGCATTGCGACACAGAGGTTGAAAAGACATTTATCTATTTATTTAATGCATTGAAGAAATTAGCTGCTGGCTGTCACAAAAGTTTCTATAGCTTCACAAGGATAAAACGGAAATTCTGATTGTAGGCCCACAAAGACAAAGGCAAGAACTCATATCCATTTCATCATCTTTTCCTCTTCAGTACAGTGATCATGTCAAAAACCTAGGTGTCATCATTGATCATTTAGTAATGTGATGATTAGTAATCATTAGTAATGATATCTCTTAAGGCTTTAAAAGTATCCCTATTAGCTTTGCTTTGCTTTGCTTTGCTAGTTAGAATAGGCAAAAACCATCACTTACTCAGTTTGAAGTCATTTGTGGGGTTAACGTTAGCTAGATTTGGAAATTACTCAGAAACACTGCAGGCAGACACAAACGCAGTGAGTGAATTCTTTGAATACAGATCTTAACAGTTGCTAAATGGGACAATAAACAAAACATTTTCTTGTAATGTGGTTCACTAAGTGGGCTATAATGAACTTGACTTGCTTGTCTGGTTGTACTAGAATGGTAAGGTTAGCTAACATCAACAGTCACTTTATATTTGTTTCAGCTTCAACTGACACTGACTATTGATTAAATATTGAATTAGAAATGATGATTAGCTGGGCCTACTAGGAAATATGGCCATAGTATAAATAATATAATATACAGTATTTGAAAATGTATAAAAGGAAACTTTAGTGAGACTGTCAGAATGGACCTGAAGTGCCTGAAATGCAGGTGTGGACAGATGTGTTAAACAGGCAGCTTATCAAGATTTGCAGGTCTGAATAAAGTGGAATGAGGACGGGAAGCAATGTGCAGCTACCTGTCAGCTCAAATTTGTTTGTCAACTTGTAACTGTGATGACTTAGACACTCTGGCTTTTGAGTCGAATGTCTTGGTAAAGAAAAAAGTTTAAGGGGCTCCCACTGTAGACCTATCACAGTCAGATGAGGGTGAGGTTTTGTCGCACTGGAAACTTTTAACCTTTAACGAGCATTCTGCCACTGAGGAACATCCTGACCATTTCAGTTACATTTGCCATGGACATGAGTAAGGCATCTCCTGGATCGTAGAACTCTGCCTCCTCATCTGATCTCGTATTGGTTTGGTCAGGAGTTCTTCCAAGTTTTTTTTTTTACACCACTAAGTGCATACAAGAACATGGTTACTTGTGTGTAAAAGCAAAGATTAGCTCAATCAGAAACTCCTCTGGGTTACATTTCCCCTAGCTTTCCACAATGTGCTGAGATATCCAACTGTTATTAAATGTTTTGAAAATTAGAATGATGATTATAAACATATTGACATGTATCAAAAATAACATTTTATTGGCGAAGCATACAAGTTACTTGAATGATAAAGGTTTTTTAAAAGTCATTTCGCAGTGGTCTTGAAGTCAGAGTTGGCTTCATGGGTTTTTGATAAGCAGTGACAACATTTCTATATTTGACTGATTTTATTTTATTTTGATTTTTTTCACTTTCAACGTTCGGTGGTTTTAAAAAGGAAGCATTATACAAAGTATTTTGTGTCATCTATGAAAATGTAAAAAAACAAAACAACAACACACAATTAAGCCAAGCTAAGCCAAAATCTATCCAATAACCACCGTTTTATCTACAATGGTCAGTCAACTTGGTAAGGTAACACACATAAAAAAGATATTTACTGAATACATTTTACAGCCTAAACCAAGAAATTACCAAAAAGTGGTAAAGCATATTGTTCTCTGAACATTCCTTTTTCTTCATTCTTAGCGTGGCGTGGCACAGATTTCATAAGGACATGGTGCCAGAGTAATACCAAATTGGTAGTCCAACTTCGCCTTGACCCCAGCAGGCATGGAGAAGGTGAAGCGCTGCATGAAGGAGGTGAAGAAGAGGAAAAGCTCCATCTTTGCCAAGTTCTCACCAAGACATACACGCTTACCTGAAACAAAAAACAAACTGAAAAGCTAAACATCAGGCATGTTCAAATATTTACAGAACTGAGAAAGATTATCATGGTAAAAATGTACTCTGCCCTCAGACAAGTGAGTATATATTTAGACTTAGACTTAGACTTTCTTAATTGTCATTCAAACTTGTACTTCACAGTGCAGATAAGAACGAGATTTCATTGCATTTGGCTCGTTGTAGTGCAGGATAAAAACAGCAGCAAGTATTTACATAGAAAGATAAGGTGCAGATATAAATAGATATAAAAAGAAAAGCTATGTATAAAATTTCTATACAGATAAATATATTGCACTTTTGTGATGTATGTTATATTGTATTTTACAGTCCAGTGAGGTAGTCCTGTGTGGGGGTTTGAGGGGGAATGGAGGGATTCTTTTTTTGTGTTCAAAATAATCATTCTAACCTTTCCCTCTTGGTACGATATGCTGAATACTCATTACCATCTCAAAGCCAAAACAACATTTTGACAATCAGATTTGAACACTTCTGGCAAATTCTGATCCCATGTCACTTACTTCATTTACTCTGCGTTTTTTTCTTCATAATTAAGAGTCCGCTCTTAGCAAATCAAAAAATGATTATGTCAGTTTATGCTGAGACAGGCCCCAGGCCCCTGGGTTTGTGTTGCTCCTCACCTGCAGAGAAAGGAATGAAGGCAGCTTGCTTCACAAACTTCCCCTCCTCAGTCAGGAAGTGTCCTGGGTTGAAGGTGGAGGGGGTCTCCCACTCATTCTTGTCATACAGCACAGAGGTCAAGTTGGGAATGACTGTGACTCCCTGGTGATTTGAATAATATAATTAATTATAATATAAGATTATTTAAGTATGATATATTATTATACTTTGTCATATAATTTTATTATGTAGTGGAAATTGACCTTTGGGATTGTGTAGCCTCCCAGCTGGATATCCTTGTTGGTCATATGAGGCAGGCTGAGAGGTACTATGTTGCCTATTCTCTGGACCTCGTGGAGGACAGCGTCTGTATAGGGCATGCTTACACGATCTTCCACTGACGGCTGTCTGGACTGTCCTATCACTCTGTCTATCTCAGCCTGGACCTTTGCTGTGAGGAAAGGAAACAAACAGGAACTGAAAAGACGTTTCATAGACAGGCTGCAAAGTAAAAACGTGTGAAGAGATGGTGCAAAAATGACCACCAGTGTGTATTTGTTTGTCACCTATTTACACATTTTAGAGTAAGAACTGGCCTGTTCAGTGCTCTTACCCTGGATCTCTGGGTACTTGGCCATGTAAAGGAAAGCCCAGCGCAAAGTGGTGGATGTGGTCTCAGAGCCGGCCACAAACAGTTCAAAGACAGAAATAATCAGGCATTCCTCATCAAAAGTGTTGTCAGTTTGCCCTTTACTCTGAGAATATATTCAAAGACATGTGTAAAAAAAATGTATCAAAATACTTTGGAACAATTGCAAGTGTACTGGAACTTGAAATCATGAAAAATGTTTTAAGCTGTGTTCTACAGCATTAATTGGGTAGTTTTCTGTCAGGGATAAGCCATTCAAAGATATAGCTGTAAGGCATTTAGTGTCCGTCACCATCTCTATCTCATTGAAGTAGCAGTCGATGTAGTCTCTTTGGTCTGAGGGGTCCCAGTTTTGTTTGTGCTCTTTAAGTTCTTCTCTTATAAAGTCCTTTATATCATAGTAAATTTGCTTGAATGTCTGATGTGGCCCAGGTATCCATCTCATCAGCCGAGGGAATGCGTTGTAAAACTGCAGAGCAAAGCAGATTAAAATGATAATATATGGTAGTGGAATTTCAGCGTGTATTTCAAATATAACATCTTTATTAAGCCATTTGCATGGATGCTCTGTTTCACACTTTAGCATTTATTGCAAAACAATGACACACCACATTAATATTTCAGCTGTTGCTTAAAAATGCCATACCTGTGCCCAGATCGACGCTTCAATCTGGAGTGCTGTTTCAAAGTAGCTGATCAGTTTCCTGAACTTCTCATCAGTGTACTCAAAGCGATGCCCGAAGACCAGGGAGCAGATGATGTTGGAGATAGCGTTGCTGAAGATGAGGTTTGGGTTGAAAGGCTTACCTCCACAGTTTAACACAAAATAAGATGTTCATTTGGTATGCCATCATTTCTCTTTATAAATGTATCACTCAACATTTAATATGTACCTTTATAGCTATTTAAGTCGTTTATACAATAGGTTATTTCCTCCAAGACGTTTGGTTCAAGTGACTTCCTCCCAAATCCAAAATTTTTCAAGGTTGAAACTGCAAAACGCCTCTGCTGCTTCCAGATGTGCCCATTACTGAAAACAACACCTGACAGGAAATTCATGACGAGGAAAAAAAATGTGAGGTTATAAAAATAGAAGCCAATGAAATTATAAGCATAAAATATATCAAGTTAACAGTCCTTGTTCTGCAAATCCTTTTGTTTTATTTATAATTTAACGAAAAATGAATCTTCTTATTGGTTAAAGAAGAGATTTGCAATTTTCACTTAAGTTACCAGAGCTCTGATTAATACTAAAACAATAGTCCAGGCCATTTAGATCAAACAAATCACTAAGGGTGATCTTAACACATTTAACACTATGCTATAAAATGGTCATAAACTTTATGAAGGCTTTCCATTTGGTTAGTCTGTGTTTTACATCCTCACACCTAGTCCACCAGTCAGGTCCACAAGTATAGGGAGGGGTGGGCGATCAGCCAGACTGTCACCCTTAGTCACAAGAGCTTCTTTTAGAACCTCAAATCCATTCAAGACCACCAACCACTGCTGGCCGATCCGCAGACTGTACACATCTCCATATTTCCCTGCTAACTGTGAGTGGATTCAAGAGAGGAGGAAGAACACCGTGCTCAATAAAACAGAAAATGTAAAGATAAGTGCTATGAACTGACAGTATCTTTTTTTAAAAAAAAAAAAAAAACACTTTCCTGTTTACCTGTGTCATACTCTCATGAGCCTTGTTGTGGTCCACTGAGAAAATGTTGCCAAGGATAGGAATAGCCCAAGGTCCTGGAGGGAAGCTGGCATGCCTGCGGTTCTTTATGTAGTCTGCAGTGAGAATTAAAATGGCTATGAAGATCAGAAGACTTTTGACATCCAAGTTCAGTAAGGTTCCAAATACTGAAAAAATGAAATCCATCCTGCAAACGAGGGCTAAAGTCTCCTTAGCTGAAGCCTGTCCTTCTTTGAACCTTCAGTGAGACTAATTCTTGTTTTGTATACAATGAACAAATAATTAAACCCCACCCAGGCCTCTATTTCCTGTAGGGGAGAGTCTTGGCAACAAACCAGAGGCATTCTACTTGTTTTGAACTCTGATCTATTTATTCACTGAAAAGAGATATCACACACTGTTATTCTGTGTGTGTGTGTGTGTGTGTGTGTGTGTGTGTGTGTGTGTGTGTGTAAGTATTTTCCTGTGACAAATTGTGTTTTGTTACTCTCTGGCTAAGTGGGCCAGTGCCTCCTATAGTATCATTACTGGTTAACGGTAAACAGGTGAAAATATTATGTCCCAGCGCTCTCACCACTTCAATCAGTGCAGGGAACCACCTTGAGTGCCTAGGGGGATAATCAAAAGTATTAAGCAAAGAAAACAACACCATTACAAGCAAACCAGTTGGTTCAGTCTAAAAAATACAACCTAGTATCAGTCAGGCAATAACAACGCAAACGCTAGATGAAAAAGAGCAGATACTAGCTTCAGTAAACCCACTAAAGGCACAGCTGGTAAGGCAAAACAGCAGCCAATAAAGGCCTGGAATACAAGAAAAAAAAATTAAATTACATTATAATAAGTGTATAATTATCGTATTATAACTATGAAATAACTGTATACCTCAAGTGGCTCATATCTGGACGTAAAGGTGCATTTACCAAAATCAAACCTTGCGTTACACCACAGGCTATACAGGAGGTGGGACGAGTGGTTGCCTATGATGATCACAAAGGTCCAATATGTAAGATATCTACTGAATTAAATAATTAAATGACCTTACTATAAAATCAGACATTAAGCAAACATGCTATGCTGAAGTGCTGGCATCTCTGTCAACAACACAGCAGCCAGTATGGCCACCTTCTAAGTTTTTTCGATGGCACCCCCACGGTCGTTTTGGATGCCCCTTGGTTTCCCTGGCAAACAGCAAACCAACATCGTCTGAGACATGGCAACCTGCGTGCACATAGGTAGGAGGGGACGGGGGAGACAGCTCTCTACAATGTTTTGAATTTGGACTACAGTACCCATTTTAAACACCACGTGACACAGTTACATATTGCTAACTTTAACATGTTACCACCCTAGCAGAACAGTCAGAACCATGATATTTCTCACCACTCATGTGACGATGACACTCAGTATGTTCCCCTCCATGCCAACAATTGCAAAATGTTAGACAGCCTACTCCCATGCCTCAGCAACATTAAATGCTGGATGTCTTAAAACTAAATCTGGGACAAATCTGAAATCATACTTCTTGGTCAAATTCATCGTCCTATTATTTCCATAGAAACCTTGGTTCACTTCACAACATCACACAAAGAAAACAATCTGGGCATGACATCCTATACAGGTACTCTGATGCACATGTTTAAAATACTGTCAAATCCTGTTTGTTTATTTTTTATACTTACACAAATTTCTAAAATAATTTATCATTTATGGCGCCCTTGTATCCGCACTAAATTATTCCTGCTTCTATATTTCTCCCTTAGATTATTGAAATATCCCTTTAACAAGCATCAGTCAGACTATCTTTCAATTACCTTTATACAAGCCACATTTTTTTTTTACATTTTTGCCATCCATGGAGACAACAGGTTAACACAAAAAAGTCTCCGTTACCATCCTCACTTGACAATGACACAGCGAGGTACAGTTTACACTCATTAAAAATTATGTAATGATTGAATCACTAAGGTTGCAGAAACAACATTTGACTTGGTAAATTGGAAGACTGAATTGCAAACCGTCAGCTAATATACAGAGAGGTCAGCAATGAGCAGGATGATTGAATGAAGGTGAGTTTACATTTAACCAAACACACTCCTTCCAGTTATATTCATTACATAACAGTCTATAATAATGAAATAATTATAAATATTTTATTTTTTATTCACTTCAATCCAGTCTTTTGTTACGTAAACCTCTGTCATTTAAAGGGTTCGCGTTGTTTTTTGCAACAATATTAAAAACTCTCAGAATGTAATCATAAGCCAGCATTTTGTTACCTTATCTGTTAGGCTTGTTATGTTGAATGGAGTATTGCTATGTCAGGACCTGCCCAAATGTGGGAATGTTTTGACAAACGTTCTTCAGTCAGATCAGTAAGTGGAGATGAATGATATCAAAAAGGCCTAGACTAACATTCCTGACCAGGGAGCAGCTATTTCATATGTGCACTTACCTTATAACATCCACATATACATGTAAAGGGCATAAAGTGGCTTTTACAGATAAAAGCCAGCCAAAATCAAAAACACAGGCAGCTGGGCTTGAACCCTGAGTGGAAGCCAGCTGTGAGTGTGAAACATTGTTAGGGTACTGGCAGGTGGTGACATGTTCTGCATGCTGTGTTAAAAGGGAGATTCTAAGGGCCAGGTCTTCCTGGACTTTTTGTCATACTTCAAAACAGCAAATGGACCAAAGAAAATGAAAAGAAGCTGGCTGTTATTTAGCTAATTTAATGTCATCATATTTGTATACCATGCATCCTTTTTTTTGTGAGGAAATATAGCCAAGAAGTCAAGCCAAGATTGGTTTAGGTTGTTTGCAACTAGTGGCAGGAACTGTGCTTCTCATCGATCAGGTGTTAATGGCTTGATTCAAATGGAATTTCAAACAAAGGTTAACAAAACAGGAATTTGTGAGAAAGATTATTAACTGTAAAATTCTTTAAGCATCTTTAAATCTATAGCTCTCATCAGGGGCACCTGACTAATTGTCAGACTAATTGGAAAATACAATTATGTAGTGAAAATTGAAATGGCAATGAAGAGCAGCAAACTTTTGACATCCAAGTTCACATAAGTTCAACTACTGAGGAAAACAAGTGCTGAGGTCTGTTTAATTTAGGATTGGGCTTTTTTTATTCTTCAATGAGCCAAATCCTTGTATTGTATTGCCATGAACAAATAATATTGCCCCACCCAGGCCTCTACTTTCTGTGAGGGAGAGCCTTGGCAACACACAAGAGGCTTTAAACTCTGATCTATTTATTAACTGACAACGGGGACGTGGATGTAGTTTTCCTTTTACCTCAGGATAAACTTTTATATTATATAGGCCCTAGTGTTGTATCAGTCACTAGTCCACCTTAAGATCTCCCTTCAACAATAGTGTAATGCGTAAAAAGTGTTTTTAGTTCAGTTCAGTTTCATTTAAGTTTTATGCAGACTTGATTTAGTCTTTAAATGGATGCTTTATCCTGTGTTTAAAGATTGCTGTTAGTGTTATGTACCTGTATATGATGTAGGTTACTGAGTCAAAATAATATGAAATCACTACAGAGTGATGCTTAATGTGAAAATTGGCTGCTTGATAGACTTGCTATTAAAAATGTGTGTTAACAAGAAACACAATGGGTGTAATTACCTTATAATGATGGCAGAATCTGAAGACCCCGAACAGATTTTGTTAAGTTTGGTCCACCAGAGCTTGAGTATTCACAGCCAGTGGAGTAAACCAAACTGTATAGCTCGACAAAGAGAGCATTGACTTTCAAGTTTTTGCTTCTCTACGCCATTGGAATAGTAATTGGCACTCAAGACAATGAGGTCTCTCAAAGGCTTCAGCTCGAGCCCAAGCTCACTTTGGAGACAACTATTCTGATGGCCCGGCAGAGTCAGCGGATTAAAAAGCAGAGCTGCAAATAAGCATGCTGACTCCTCAGTTTTGAATCTGTGTGCTTTACTTATTTACAAGAGTGATAAGATGTGTATTTCCTGGGGTACAAGCCCCCAGGTGGCGTTGTCGGTTCTTATTTTACAAAATGACTTGTTGCCACCACTACCCTTGCCACACTCTCATCAGCACCAGTGTTTGCCGAGGCAACACTATCGTCAGCACAGATGCAAGCTACTCACATGGCATCCAGTCCCCACTACCTTTAGGCAAATCAAGTAGCTGAAAGAGCAGTCCAACCTGCAATACTCAGTCTCAAATAGTCTGAATTTTACCTTGCTCTCCTAAGCTAGCCGGCGATGCCCACCAGAGCAACAGAGGCCAGTCCAACTCGGGTGATGATAGGATAAAAGATGTACTGTCCCGACATTGGATAAGAAACTCCAGGCCTGTCCTATCAGTTATTATCAGGTGCAGATAAAAGACTCTAGAGCTAAGAAGGCATATGAGTACTAACTTGTCAGAATGGATAACAGCAATGTGATGCGCCTTAACAGGAACCAACTGCAGGCTGTTCCAGATGATGCCAAGCCTGCCAGTCAAAAGTAACAACCAGGAGAAAACACAACACAGCCAGTTACCCACCTTGACCCAGTAGCCAGGTAGCTTGGAGCCCCCTGAGCAGTTCAGTGCTAGAGACTCGAGCAGGGTCTCCCTTGCGACCCTCTGCACCCCAAGAGTCAGTGAGACTCACCTCAAAAGGGCCATGAAATGAGACTGCCTCTCAGATTCAGAATGGCTTAATGATCTAAAAGGATAATATTAGCCAAGAGACCTTTAGTAAGCTTTGAAGGAGTGTCGTTCATCTATTGGAATACCTCTATATTTCATTACATTCCGGGTTGTGAGATGGATAAAAAATAATAATAATAAATATATATTAAATAAATAATGAATAAAAAAAGTCTTCTGAGTTTATTTCTGTATTCAAGAAGGAATATGACTGAGTAGAAGATTCGCTTGAGGTCCTGGTGTCTAGATCACTGAATGTTTGATCCATTGATCACTGCTAAAAATGATTTAAAAATGATTTTAGGTTCTTCATAACACTGTTGTTGAAATAGTTAATTCCCTCAAGTTCTTTGGCATCCAGGTCATAGACCTGCTCTCCTTGCCCTTAAACATCAGCGGGGCTGTCTCCTGTGGAGTTCTCAAGAGCGATAATTCAAAAGCTTTTTACAAAAAGCATTCCGATATGGGTGGACACAATACATCAAAGGACTATACACTTCAAGAGGACAGTAACAACTACTTCAAAAGTTGTTGGACCACCACTATCACAGGTACAGGACATTTACGCCACCTGCTGCAGGAGGAATGCATTACACATCTTACAGGACTACCCACCCAGCACACATTTGCAGTTTTCCTACACAAACCTGTCTTAAGGATAGTTTTCAACCCCAGCGATTGTACTACTTTACAGAAGCACTTGGTGCCTGTGTGTCACTGCTATTTATTTATTTTATAATATTTTCTTTAGTATGTTTTTATGGCTGTATATCATTATGCTGCACTTACACTTTGTCTGTTTATTTATTTATTCATTAAGATTAGTTTAGACAGATGAGAGAGCATCTGATAGGGTCCAGCATTAGGCATTACCAATGAGAAACGCTCATACTATTTAAGAACCGGGGTTTGGCAAATTGCAACGAATTGTCTCCACTGTCAGATTTCAGTCACCATATTGTCTGCCAGCTTTGGAGCAGGGGGAGCTTGAGAATTTGGTCTGGTGGGCTTGTCTTTTTAAACTAGAGAAATGTTACTTGTGCACATGCCAGATATTATGAGAACAATATTTAAAGTATGAAAAGAACAGTTACAGTAATCCAGAAAATGTCTCTTTTAGCGTGTTATGCAGTTTTATATTATAGGAATACTATGACGTTCAAATTGCCAATGTGACAATATGTAACTATAAATAATACTTGCACAGTATGTTGTGTTCAAAACATTTATTTGATCAAATTAAGTCGAGTAAAAGAACCATTATAAAGACAGACCCTGCAGTATTTGTTATTCTTTAAGTCTGCAACAATAACCGTGTGCCAAAATACTGTATATGTAAAACATATGTTAAGTTCACCTGATGAGTTCAAGCCTTGCTTCATATTTTAAAGTTATGGCAACATGTAGCAGTCGTGACAGAAAAATAAAAGTAACAGATTAGTTATCTAAATACCCTATTCTTACAATAACAAGATATTTCCATGTTATGAATTCCATTTTTTTTAAAGTTATGTGAAAACTTTCACTTATTGGATTAAATAAAATTTAAATCATGACTTCAATCATTTGGCAAGGGATGTGACCATCAGTGCAAAGGCAGAAATTATAATATCCACAGTAAAAGCCTAAAGCAAGGTCATCAATATCGCAGGGTGGATTTTGTGTTGTCGGCTCTAATCCAAAAAGTAGTATCCAAAAGATCCGTTTTTATCTTTGTTGAACAGTTAGGGTTAAGATCTTGTGTAAGTTAAATCTTCGGGTTCTGGTATAAAATAGGTCAATAAGCATATTTCAGCTTACAGATTAGTAAGCATATCAACAAGTGTTTTACAAGGCCTGCTGTTACCTGAAGCAGAACCACATTTTTAAGGAGAAGATTTAACTGTTAAGAATCCCAAAAATTGTTAATTAAAATTAATCTAACAGTGTACAGTTTATGCAATGCAGATTGAGCTTTACAAAAATGATGCTAATATAACAGTACTGTATCCTAAAATATCATTGAGCATATCTGGGTAGGGCTAAAGGGATTATGACCTTACTTATTACATTACACATAATGTGATGTGTCTCGTAGATAGATCATGTACAATTTTAAATTTAAATTAAATACTGAAACCCAAAATTTCACATAGCTATAAGTTTGAGATTTAATTAAAGAGATAGCAGCACTAAACAACATGGGCTGTTGTAACTAATGAAATCAAAGTATCTGAAAGAAGAGTTTCATAATCAGAACTCATGTTGATGAGCTTTTTTTAGCGTAATGTTGCACAGATTTCATAAGGACATGGTGCCATAGTAATACCAAATTGGTAGTCCAACTTCGCCTTGACCCCAGCAGGCATGGAGAAGGTGAAGCGCTGCATGAAGGAGGTGAAGAAGAGGAAAAGCTCCATCCTTGCCAAGTTCTCACCAAGACATACACGCTTACCTGAAACAAGAAAACAACCTGAAAAACTGAAAATCAATCAGACAAGAACTTCAAAAAGAAGAAACCTCAGAAAAGTGACTTATTAACCAAAGAACAGATTCAAAAACTTGCCAAGATAAACGCTTCAAAAACTCTAAATCTTTCTCTTAATTTACTTTGTACAATGTGTGACTTCAGTCTTTAATGGTTTTATAATTGAAAGAACTTTTGAAGATTATCTTAAAATTTAACTTTGCTTTTATGAAAATATTTCTATTTTTGGGCTCGAATGCAAGTGAGTGTTTATTAACTCTTCTCACTGCCAATCTTCCTAACATGATCCTCTTGTTAGTAAATGTTTATATTACAATCTCTGCAAAGCCAAAACAAAAGTAAACAAAATGCCATGAACAAATCTGGATCTGATTATGATCTCATGTGTTTGTTCTCTTCTTGATAGTGAGCGTTTGCTCTTGGCCAATCTACAATATTATATGAGACCCCTCCTAGGGTCCCATTTTATGCTGGTAAAAGCCCAGGATCCTCTATTAACAGTAAAAGATGCTTAGAAAACTGGGATTGTGTTGCTCCTCACCTGCAGAGAAAGGCATGAAGGCAGCTTGCTTCACAAACTTCCCCTCCTCAGTCAGGAAGTGTCCTGGGTTGAAGGTGAAGGGGGTCTCCCATAGATTCTTGTCGTACAGCACCGAGGTCAAATTTGGGATTATTGTAGCTCCCTTGTGATTTAAATATTATTATTATATCATATCATTTCATGTCATATAAAATCATATAATATAATATTGACCTTTGGGATTGTGTAGCCTCCCAACTGGATATCCTTGTTGGTCATATGAGGCAGGCTTAGAGGTACTATGTTGCCCATTCTCTGGACCTCGTGGAGGACAGCGTCTGTATAGGGCATGTTTACACGATCTTCCACTGACGGCTGTCTGGACTGTCCTATCACTCTGTCTATCTCAGCCTGGACCTTTGCTGTGAAACAGGAAGAGAAATAGTCAGGAGCTAATAATGTAATTCATCAACAGGCTGCAAAATTAAATATCAGAGACTTGTGATGAGTGCATGCAATGTGTTAATAAATGTCTTTTTAACATATTTGTACATGATCCAGTAAGAACTGGCCTGGTCAGTGCTCTTACCCTGGATATCTGGGTACTTTGCCAGGAAGAGGAAAGCCCAGCGCAGGGTGGTGGATGTGGTCTCAGAGCCAGCCACAAACAGTTCCAATACAGAAATGACCAGGGTTTCCTCATCAAAAGTGTTGTCAGCTTTCCCTTTACTCTGAAAATATATTGCATGTCAGCCCAAAAACATTTAGCTGTCCTGGAACTTGTAGCTTGTTAATTGTTTTAAAGGCTGTGCTTTATTTGTTTATTGCTTTGATTAAATGGGTTGTTTTCTGTCAGAGACACGACCTTAAAGATAGTGCTGTGAGTCACAACTGAACACTTAGTGTCTTCCTTAACAGCACAGTGTAAACAATACAAAATTCCAGTCACCTCCTGGATCTCCTTCAGGTAGCAATCAATGAAGTCTCTTGGGTCCGAGGGGTCCCAGTTGTTTTTGTGCTCCTTAAGCTCTCCTCTAATGAAGTCCTTCACATCGTTCCACACCCGCAGGACTGTCTGATGTGGCCCGGGCAAACGTCTCATCAGCTTAGGGAACGAGTTGTAAAACTGCAGAGTTGAGCAGATGAAGAGAAAAAGGAATAATTTCTGCAAGGAATTTTTATGTTTGTAACATTCATTGCATAATTATGAAAACTCTGCTGAGAATTGGTACCTGTGTCCAAATTGAGGCTTCAATCTGGAGTGCTATCTCAAACCAGCTGATCAGTTTCCTGAACTTCTCATCAGTGTACTCAAATCGATGCCCAAAAACCAGGGAGCAGATGATGTTGGAGACAGCGTTGCCAATGATGAGTTTTGGATCGAAGGGCTTACCTCCAAATTGGAACAGAAAAGCAATTATAACTTACGTATTTGTTGTTGTTTCTCATTGCAAATGTGATCATGTAATTCAATATTTACCTTTAAAGCTTTGGAATTCTTTTGAACAATAAGTGAATTCATCTAAGATGACAGGTTCAAGTGACTTCTTTCCAATTCCAAAATATCTGAGAGTTGAAAGGGCAAAACGCCTCTGCTGCTTCCACATGTGCCCGCTAGTGAACACTATACCTGATGGGAAATACTTTGTCACAAATATGTTTTTAGATCAACTTGTTCACTTACTAAAGATTACACAGGAGCCAGAATAGAAGTGAGTTGAGTTGTGTGTGTACAGAGGCTTTGCATATGTATGTGTTACATGCTCTTACCTAGGTCTTCACTTATGTCCTGAAACATAGGGAGGGATGGGCGGTCAGCCACACTGTCTCCCTGATTTACAAGAGCTTCTTTCAGAACCTCACACCCATTTAAGACCACAACCCACTCCTGGCCCATCCGCAGGCTGTACACATCCCCATATTTTCCTGCCAGCTGTGAGTGGATTCAAGGCAGGAGAAAAACAAAGTTATAACAACAGATTAAAGGATGATAAGTCCTTTTAGTTGACCTCTTGTTTTCCTTCATTGTTTTTTGTTGAGCTACCTGTGTCATACTCTCATGACCCCTGCTGTGGTCGACAGAGAACATGTTGCCCACTATAGGAAATGCTTGAGGTCCTGGAGGATAGCCGGCTGGCCGACGGTTCTTAATATAATCAGCAGTGACAATGAAAACTGTTGTGAAGAGCAAAAAGCTTTTCACATCCCAGTCCACAAAGCATCCAAGTGCAGAAAAGATAGAATCCATCATCCAAGAAAGGGTTCAACTCAGTCCAACAGAAACCTGTGCTGTCCTTGCTTCCTCTGTGATTGTTTTCTTCACCTGGACTCACCCCTCTTTATTTATCCTGTGAGGGAGAAGCATTATGTAATTGACTCTTGGCCAAGGACCAGCTGTACTGGGTGGATCAGACTCTGCCCTCTAGCATTCATGGATAAGGGATATAACAACATGTTAATCAGTGACCATAAAACAATAATTGAAATATAATGGAAAGGTAATTGATTTATTGTCCGTGCAGAAGTCAAAGTGTACTTTTATCCAAAGTAAGACCAATAGAGAGCTAGATTGATGATACCTTTTTCTTAAACATCTGTAGCCTACCTTTTCAACTTTTTTTTTTTTTTTTTTTTAACTTCTGCTGTACCGTGTTCGCTGCACTTTGTTCTGAGATGGTGTCGTCTTTGCAAATATTTAAATCAGTGATTTTCAAATTCCCCTCTTTGAATGGGAATGGTCTTTAAATGGGTGTTTTTTTTTTTTTTTGAAAAGCCAAAATAGGCTATGTTGCCTGGACACTTTTGAAACCTTCAAACCATTTTATACGGACTTGTGTTTAAGCTTTGTTCATCTTGCACTTCGTCACTTAACAGCTCAATTTGTTCTGTAGCCTAATTGGACCAAATCACTGCATTAGACCGAATAATGTTTGAACAGCTCTAAAACCCTACCCTTGCTTTTAAGCCAGTCTCGCCGTCTGCGTAAGGGCTATTCAGTTCATCCAACAGGTGGTAGTTTAAGGACATAATTATTATTGGCATGTTGTTGGAGCAGAAAAAAAACCCCGAAACTGCTGCCATAAAGCGGAGGAAAATTCTCTTTTTGCGCCATGTCCTTAGTATGTCCTGTCGCTCAAAGTAAGTAAAAGACGAAGCATGATTATAGCGGCTTTCCTGAACAATGAAGCCGCTGAGAGGCTATAAGGTTGGGCCTGATATATTTGTCCGACGCGCTTTCAAAAGAATACTGTGATGCGTAAAAATAAATTTGACTTTTTTTAATCAACGTAAAAAAGAGAATCAACTTAACTTATAATAACGTGCATTAATTCATAATCACAGTGAACTAGAAACAATAGCGGTCAACAACAAATATGGCAAAACCAGCTCACCCTCTCTCTTCCACTGAGAACGAAAAGTGAACAGGTGAGTTAAATCAACACATCTCCACCCATGTGACCCGACATCCCCCCCCCCCCCCCCACTCAACACAATCCTGATAAATGATATAATAATCAATAACCCAAAAACACCAATATATAACAGACTACCTTAACCTTAAATAAATACCACAAAGACAATTATATCCATCCATGGCTCCAACAATGATATATGCTCTCGTCCGTGGAGTTTTGCGATGCAGTAATTATTTCCGTCTGGTGTAGTACCAATTCTCATCGCATGGTTGTAGTAAAGAGCTTAGTGCTGGCTGAGGGGATGTAACATAACCACACTAACTTCAAAATAAAACACATTTAATGTTGTTGTTTTTTTTAAGCAAATAAATTAGTTTTTGGTAAAATGATAATTTAATGAAATTCACTACTTTGTCTTTGTAAGTGAATTCTGCTTGAACCCTTTTTAAACGGCTGTACAAACTTGTAAGGTTGAATAATTTGGTCAAAAATCTTAAATTGAGAATTTTCCCTAAATCGGTTAGTTTTCCTTCGAGCTGTTTGTGGGAAAAAAAAGATTTTGAAGATATTTCATTTAGGTTTTTATTGATGATGCATTTCTTTAAATTTTCCCGGGTGGACGAGTGCTTTATTTTGAAAGTCAGGGACTCGGAAGCTGTCGCTGTCTTCTTCGCCGTTCGCTGTGATTGTGTGACCTGCTGTGTCCTCCAGCACTCGAGATTTGACAGCCGGTCATTTAAGGACAAAGATCAACAAAACCATGGTTTTTGAGGAGAAGATGATCATGAACGGGGAGCCCGAGGATGTACGGAGATTTGAAATATTAATTTGCAACTCTGCTAGACCAGAAACTATCTGTTATTTAGCGAGCAAGCGAACTTGACGGCTAAATAAGCTACATCATAGTTAGCATTAGCAAATCCCACTTTGTCATTTGGAAATATATTGAAGTTAATTTCTGCAGTAACTTCCAAGTAGCACACTACACTAGTTCGTCATTGTTAAAGTTGACATGCTTGTTTAGGATTTAACGTTATGGTATGTGTACCTACTGCTAACAAATGTACTGAATTATGTTATTAATTTGTTTGTGTCTGTTTCAGGAGGAAGAAGAAGAAGAAGAAGAAGAGGAGGACATGGTGGTACGTGAGACCCACATCATAATAAAAATATCTTCTCTGTCACTGTATATGGTTTTGAGGTTAATATATGATCACAATACTCACAACACAATCTGATACATTTTAATTTATTTATGTAAATACCAAAAAGCTAAGTCAGTAGTGGGACATTCATGATGAAGGAACTAAAGGAAAAACATGAAATGGGAAGAGAAACATAAGGATGTGTCACCATAATGTGTGGACAACATGTACTCCCTCTTCACATAACCAACGATGATCCACCTGGGGTTGTTTCAGGTCTGTCTCACTGCCACCCCCTCCGTTTGGTTTTTATCTATAAATACATTTCCCCTTCCTATAAATAAGAAACCTACTTAACTTGACCATTCACCTTTTACTGATTGATGACAACCCCACACTGGTTAAATATTAAAGCATACAAGTTGTGTAGAATACATATTACAGCATGGGAATCACAACCACTGTAGTCCATTCATACACCTTATTTAAGTTAATGAGGTCCAGTTTTATGTTCATTTTTGGAGACGGTGTTGATCGTCTGCTGTATTTGGGACTCTTGTGTGTTCTGTTTCAGGATCCCATTGAAACAATGCGACAAAAGTGTGAAGAAGCAGAGCACTGTGTTGACACGCGGGAACGCCTGGAAGAGTGTGAAACCAGAGTTGGCTCTCGCTCTTCAACGATGGAGGATTGCACTGAGGAGCTCTTTGACTTCTTGCACGCTCGAGACCACTGTGTAAGTGTGACTTTTGCTCAACGTACCCAGCAGAAATAGACTGAATACACCCCACACATAATTATGGCTTGCAGATGATATTCAGTTTACTTTACAAATGGGACCGATCTGATCTTATTTCCGTATCGGGTTCGACACTGAAGTAATTTACATATCTGATATCAGTCTGATGGCGCAGATCCACTGATTCACTGATCAAGAATTATGGTTGGGAACTTTAAACATTCTCCGCTCGCACAGTCTCACTTTGAAGACGATCAGACTGTACTGTAAGCAGTGCCCACAAATCGTCTCCATGACGACACTCAGACGGAGATGGAACAGCTCCTTCTATTTGTTCAGAGCACCTCAGTTTAAAAGATTTAATATGAGAAACCTGACAGCTGTTCCTGCTTCCTGTTTGTATGTGAAGCCAGCACAATGCAGTGCAATGCTGGTTTTACTACAGCTTTGTGAAGCCTTACACATACTACCAACAACAACAATAACAATATTAATTGTAACATAAAAATATCGGAATCAGTGCATATATATCGGAATTGGATCGGAACTGAAAAAAGTAGATCTGGTCATCTCTGGTGACCTTATAATCCAAATTTGTGTATATACCAGTAAAACCTTACGACATGTTTTTTTTTAATTGTTCACTAAAAAACAAAAGCCTTTTCCACTACTCTGCTCATCACCAACCTTAAAAGCAACAATGTGTGACTTTCCACCTTAAAATAGTAGTTTCAGAGGTAGATTGAATAGCACAATAACTTTCAACAGAGAGAGTGACGTCTCTCCCATCTCACAGCAGGGCCCGATTGCCTGTTTATAACAGAATGTAATTATGGCTTGTGCCGAGGTCTTCTCGTGAGAAGTGCGTACGGCTTCACGGCACTAGTTCACACACAAGCCTTCCTTTCTTAAACAAAACCAGTTAGCCTGTCTCTGTACTTATTGATCCAATGGCTGAGGCTAAGAGGAGGAGGTGAGTGATGGGTTAAGCTACAAAAAGAAAAAGAGAGCGTGATCGAGCAAGAAGCAGAGTGTACATCCCTGCAGATATTCATACACGATTTCCATGTAACATTAGGCTGTATCCTTATCGGTTTCATTGTTGTCTCATGTTTAGCAGCTTTACCGGGTGCAAAAGAGCATCAAACCCAAGTTAAGTTTCAGGTTTGCATACAAATTAATAAATCAATCAATCTGTCCCTTTGTGGTTCTTTGAGTTAACTTTTAGAAGTTTTGAACCTTACAAACCTTTCTCAACTAGCATAGTATATGACCCTCTCCAGTGTAACCATTTAACCACAGCCCATATAGTAGATGTCATGGCAACAGTCTATTACACGTACAGATACTCCGCATGCAAACTGCTTGCAAACAACAGGCCGAAGACGCTAGCAGAGTTATCGTGCACAAAATCCAGTATTATTATTATACCTCATTAGTAGACATGGTTGTTTAGCTTCTCGCAATGTCTTTGCCAGCTGCACACAATCTGCTTGTTATCAAAAGCATTTTGTCCAATAGAGCAGGCATAAAGGCAATATGTGTTTATTTATGATGTACTTTTATTGAAAAACTGTAAAACTAATGTGTTTGACACAGTACAAATCAATAATCCAAATTGTTTCCCTTTTTTCTGGGTGCACTAGAACAGAAAAAAATTCAGAAAAAAACCCAAATGAACAGTCAAACAAAGAAGTAAACAAATCAATTAAACATTTAACAATACTTGTTAGATTAAAAACAGTCTTTTGACAGTGCAGTTGCAGTCAGAGACCTTCAGTGGGCGCCAAAAGTCTACAGATTGTTGCTTTAAGGTTGACAGTTTCAGTTTCTATCGATGGAATTTGGCAGATTTCAAGAGACTTTGTTGTGAGGGATCAAGATTCAGTGCATAAGAAGTCACAAGCGGATATTCAAAAACGTCAAAGTGTAGTAACAAAGTATTCAATTTATAAGATATATGACAAGAACAATTACTTCAGTACTGTGAAAGGGGAAATAATTGATAACTTGCATGTGAAAGAACATACTTATAACCAATATTCAAATATGTGTTTGCTTCACAAAATCATTTCAAACCATTGAGTATAGTTTTCCTTCATCTGTATGTTGTGGTTTTGAATCAATGGCTTTCCTCTTGTTTCCTTCCTAGGTGGCACATAAACTGTTCCATTCAGTCAAATGAAGTCCCATCTGATTGTTCCACTACTGCCTGATGACAGCCTACAAACATTGCATGGCCAAGAGAACAAGCTTTATAATACATCCATATGTGGATCTGCTGTATGTTATAACTAAATGTGTACTATGCTATACTTGCTCCTGTTAAGAAACGTAAATATTTAACGAGGTTCCTTGAGGCATATTCCAATAAAGGGAAAGGCGTAAAAACCATTGTGTGTCACAAGTTTTTTTATATGACTGCAATCGTAAATATAAAGGTTGGTAAATGATTCATGACAAGCTGGACCGAATCATATAGAGTTCAAATTGATATGACGCTGCAAAAACAGTGTTCGAAAGGCTCCTGATAATGTAGTGCCACTTTAAATACAACTGGCTCAAACTATCATGCTGGTAATTGTTATTCATGTAATTTAAAAGAAGCTGTTTCAGGTATAAAAAGTGCAACATTTTCTTTGCTCACATCCTGCCTTAAAAATGTTTTTGCTGAAAAGACGGATGTCATCTGGAGATGCTCACAAGACAACTCTGCAGTCATTCAGGACTTCGAATGAATTGGGGCCGACTAAAGTGTTGTCGGCTTTGGGCAAACTTTCAAGTGCTTAAAGGTATAATTTATTGTTTTGTGCAACTTATTTCCTGTCCTTGACTTCAGATGAGATGACCTTTAGTCCAGCAGAATGTAATACTTTGTTTTCTAATGAATTAAGTGTGGCCTGCAAAATTAAGCATCCTTGCATTTTAGAGTGGCATCCTACACAAACAGTTACGGCAACTGAGGAGTGCGGAATATACGGAGCCCCTGATGGTCCACAAAATACAAAACAAAAAGCGCACAAGATGTTATTTTTTATTTTTGAGACTTTAGAGCAGTGGTGTCCAAACTTTTTTTCTTGTGGGCCAGAATCACTCGTGGGCCACAGGTTTTGTTTTGTTAAAATATAGTTGAAAAAATAGTAAGGCTTTGTAGATCAGAATCAAAAGGCTCGCTAAAGAAACCCTTTAAGAAAAGGAAATCAAATATTTAGATTTCTTCGTTCTACTTTATTTGTTTTTTTCTCAGAATCAAGCCTGTAATGTGGTTCATTTTTTTTTTGGAAAAGCTTTCTGCATTTAGCTCAGGTCATTAAATGGTTAAACAACAGTCCGCTTGTTTGCAAAAACTTTGCATAAGCTGTAGATTTAAAAAAAAAAAATTAAAAAAAAACAACAACATACATGTTACTGAACATTTTCTATTTTAGGAATATTGTTCAGCCCTTGTTAACATGAAAAATAAAAATAAGATAATGTGCCAATCTTAATCGAGGCCTCGGGCCAAAATCTTCTGATTATTCATTTGAAGTCACGGGCCGCCAAAAATCACCCTCAAGGGCCGCAAATGGCCCTCGGGCCGCACTTTGGACACCCCTGCTTTAGAGGCTCAGTATGAACATTGTTTTTGTCTTATAAATACGAGGGTTTTACTAAATTGAGGCCGCACTGGCGCCCTCTATCTTTCACATCGTATTCCCCCTAGCCTAGGCTACTAAAAGCATGCTAACCGAGTGTAATGAGCTGCTGACAATACCTGTCCCTGGTTTGCGGAGGAGATAAGATGACTCCATGATCAGAGTCTTTAACCGCGCCCACTAATCGACTTAAAAGCTACTAAAGGTCTGAGACATTGCCAAAGGAGTCGTGACAACAGTCTACTAGTCTGCTCTAAGTCGTTCACAGCTATTCTTTGTGCAGGAGGTCAAGCAGAAGAGCCATGGGGTTTGAAGAGTTACTTCAGCAAGCGCAGCCTCACTACGGAACAGCTGCTCTGGTCACAGGTGCTGCCTGTGGTGTGGGAGCTCTCATAGTTCTGTTGCAGAAGTTCAATAACCACCAAAAGACGAAGGAGAAGATCCGGAGAGCGAGAGCAAGGAGGGACGAGAGCCTGCATCGGGCTGAGCAGGCTGTGCTCCAGTACAAGGAGTCGGTGAGAGAGAGAGAGAGAGAGAGAGAGAGAGAGAGAGCCGGGACTCGAGGGGAGGGAGCAGAGGAAAAGTGGAAACCGCCAGTCTGTAGTTGAAATGTTCCAATTTTGGATTTTTATTGTTAGGATTGTGGAGAAGGGCCTAGTCTAAACAGAGTTAGCATTTGGAGAGCGAGAAAACGTGTTGCAAACCGAGCAGAGAGAAACAAACAGGCAACGATAGAGAAAAGTGTTGTGCATAATAATTTCTCATGATTAATGATCTACGCAGTAATGACGTACTCAATGAGCACATGGTGGTCAGGTAAAAACGACAGATACACGTTTGCAAGAGCTTAATTGAGAAAGGATTGTGTTAATGGTAAGCTAAAATGAAAGAGGTTGGTAAAATAAGGTAAAAGTGCAGTATGGACATCCCTTGTATACCTGCAGACTGCAAGCCATTAAGATTGTTAGTGACCTATCACATGGTCTACAGAAGATGAGTAGACAGGGAACAGCTGATTTAAGACACATATTGTGTTAATACATTTGGAAAATGGCATCATTGTGTTAGCATGATTCATAACTTAAATGAGTTGTTTTCAAAAGTTAACATCTGGATTGTCATTCTCCATGTGTCATTTTCAGTGTAGATGGTATAGTTTCAGGGGCCTTGTATTGTGCAAGTGTTTAAATTCATGTGTGTGTGTGTGTGTGTGTGTGTGTGTGTGTGTGTGTGTGTTCTGTTTATCTTTTAGCATCCCATGACCGACTCTGCTCTCATCTTGACGCTGTCCCTGTCTGAGTTGACAAAGCAGCTGCAGGAAGGCTCCCTAAACCCTGAGGATGTTTTCTACTCTTACTTGGAAAAGGTCCAATACTACACAGCTCATTCACAGTACAAACGCGGAAGAGGAAATTAAACGTTGAGATGACTAGCTTGGACCTTCACTATCTTATCTCTCTTTGATTCATGCTTACCTTCTGATCTTTGCCTGGATATGACATTTATGCCTTTCTTTTACGATTTTATATTTATAGGTTAAAGTAACTGCTTACAACAGTTCCCATGGACACCTAGTCTTACAAGACTTTCATGTTTAACAATTTTACATTTGTATTTGATTGTTCAGTATGAACCTGTTTATCATGTTTTTTTTGTTTCTTTACCCACAGACTCTGGATGTAAACAAAAAACTGAACTGCTGCACTGAAATTTTGGTGGATAGTTTTGACCAGCTGAAAACTGTTTCCAACAAGAAAGGGCTTTTGTACGGAGTCCCAGTTAGCATTAAAGAAAACATTTCATACAAGGTATGTGTGGTAGTTAATGTATAACCAGAGTATTTCTCAAGACGGCAATTATGTAGACCACAGAAGAATTTCATGGCATTCAATATAACTCAATCATAAGCCTTCCAAATGTGCTAATCTAACACTTTTTTATATTTCAACACAAGAATTATGACTCCTCCTGCGGTGTGCTGTGTAATCTGGAGCTGCCTGCTGAGAAGGACAGTGTGTTAGTTGAAGTTCTGAAGAGACAAGGAGCTATTCCTTTTGTGAAAACCAACGTGCCCCAAGGTCTAATGAAGTAAATATTTCTCAGTCACGTGGTCACTGTAAACACTGCACAAAGTTTTTACACTTTACTCAAGATGTTAAGCTTGTAGTGAATATGTGTTTCCTGTGTTTTTCCCCTCATCAGTTATGACTGCAGTAACCCAATCTATGGTCAGACCTTGAACCCCCACAACCTCAAGAAGACCCCTGGAGGCTCATCTGGTGGGGAGGGGGCTCTAATTGGGGGAGGCGGCTCCGTGCTGGGCTTAGGTACTGATATCGGGGGTAGTATCCGTATTCCTTCCTCATTCTGTGGGATCTCCGGCTTCAAGCCAACAGTAGGTCGGTTGAGGTGAGTGTCTCTGCTTTGCTCAGGTTATGAATTATGATTGTTCATGACACTTTGAACTCACTTTTATCTTTGCTTTGTGTGTGGTTTCTTGGCCAGTGCGCAGGGTGTAAATGGCCTTTATGGAGGGCAAAAATCAGGTTGGTTACAGTTGTTTCATAGTTACATACTCACAACGTGTGTCAACTGGAAATATGTTAACTTTTTTTCTGTTCATCTTATTAAATCAGTGCTGGCAACCTCTGGACCCATGGCTAGGGATGTGGACAGTCTGGCTCTGTGTATGCAAGCCCTGCTGAGTGATGATATGTTTAACTTGGACCCCACTCTTCCACCCCTACCTTTTAATGTGCAGGTGTGTTCTCTGCAGAAACAAAACATCACATTCAACACTATGAGGGGATTGGGCTTATGTGTCAGACTGCTGCTGTGCAGGCTTTTTTGTTCATAATATTCCAGCCACTTTCTTATTTTACCAGCATTTGACCTGTGACTGGTGCTACATTTTCATACTTTTAATTTGCGCAAATTAAAAAAAACAAACCATAAAGTGTTATTTGGAAAGCTCCAGATTGCTGGTAGGACAATTCCGTTACTTCTGGACAGAGCAAGGCTACATATTTCCAGTATTTGTACTTAAACTAACCAGCTGCAGGCCCCAGTGCTTTTTACACAAAACAATCGTCACATGTAACCATCCAAGAAAGAAAGCAAATTAGTGTTTTCCAACAGTTGAAGGGTGATGTTACAACATTAAAGTGCATTATTTACATTAGGTGCTCTAAGCTATGTAGCAGCAATTTGGGAAGGCCTTCTCCTTTTTCGACATCACCATACCCTTCTGCACCAAGCCTGTTTCATAAGGTAATACGGTGAAAGAACATTTGCTGGCCTCAGTTGACTCTCTACCACAACCCCAGCATTCACTATGGTGCATACTGTAACCTAGTGAACCTACTTCTGTAAACAACTCTGACTGAGGCTTATGAGATTAAATTCCCACTGGGGGGACTCCCAGAACAGTGGTGCAGGGAACAAAAGAACATATTGTATTTTATAGATTCATCACGATGCTTTGAAAGAATCCTGCAGCTGGCCGTATAATGATAAGAGTACTATTTTGGAAACACATTCTCCCAGACAAGTGAAAATTCAACAGGACAATGAGCAGATACAGGCAAATTAAACCATCCAATTGCAGAAGTGCATTTGTTCACCATTAAGTAAAAAAGTAAACTAAACCCTTTATTTAAAGAGAAGCATCAATACTTTTATTATCAAGGAGCTGAATATACTGTATATTTATCTTGTCCTCAGACATACTTGAGCTCCAAACCACTGACGATTGGTTATCTAGAGAGCGATGGCTTTTGCCAACCGTCTCCGAGCATGGCCCGAGCCGTCAGAGAAGTCAAAGCTCTGTTAGAGCAAGCAGGGCACACTGTAAGTCCACACTACACACATGCACACACACACAGAAACTATGTAATGTACTTAAAACATGTTTTCTCAGCTTGATGACACTATAACAACCCCTCTCATTTCTAGTTGGTGCCCTTCAGTCTTCAGAATGTGGGCCAGAGTTTCTATGAACTGGTGATGAGGGGTGTTACTGCTGACGGTGCATACTCCTTTGCTCAAAAAATGTGAGTTGGAAGTTCCCTTTCAGCTGCTAGTTATTTAAACAGGGCAGCATTGTTTGATAGCCACATTGGTTTGAAAAACACATGAGTAACTGATGCATCACAGAACTTTTGGTATACTGTATAATCTTTTGATTTATTAATGATTTATTAATTATTAATGAACCATTGGACGTCGCTCAACCGCAAGGTCAGTGTTTGATTCCCTGTTCCTTCATGTCCTTGGGCAAGACACTGATCCTCAAATTGCCACTTACATGGCAGCCTCAGTCACTGGTGTGTGAATGTGACCTGCAGTGTAAAAGCACTTAAGAGTAGTCAGAAGACTAGAATAGCGCTACACAAGCTCAAGTTCAAATCCATTATATCCAATAAGGGTTTACTCTCCAGATTATCAAAGACTGTTGACATCTTCAAATTGCTCGTTAAGATCAACCAGCACTACAAAACTAAAATGTTTAATTTAAAACCGCAGAACATAAAATTACAATTCTTATATCTCAAAAGTAAATAATTTTCCCAATGTTTGGCAATTTTGTACTTCTTTTGGTCCACTATATAGATTCTCTGATTTCCCCTTTGTGCCATCATGAAGTTTATGTCTGTTTGATCAGACTCAGAATCGTGTTTTTTTCACAATCTGTCAGAAGGATTGCACTGACCCTAGATCAGCATTAATTGTATGTTAAGCTTCTCCTCACACTACCATCACCATTTATTCAGTACAATGGTTTATGACATATGACAAGGGGACATATTATAAAAAATAAACTTTTACAGTGTTTTTGAACATATATTTGGGTAACATGAGAGTCTACCGACTGACAAAATGGGAAATTAATCCAAGTCATTTGTTTGTGGTCTGCATAAGTCTTACAACACAGAGAAAAATTCTCTGTTTCAAATTTGCCTTCCTTGTGACGTCCAAGTGGGATTCTGTTAAAAAAAAATACCCTCTCCTCCCCTGGTATCTCCACCCATGGACTCCACCCCCAGCCTAGAACAGAATTTTTGCGCAGGTCCGCCATTTTTTTCTCTCTAGCAAAGGAGTGATGTCTACCGGGAAAACATGTGGGGGGGGGGGGGCTCATTGCATTTTTTAAAATTCAAATCAAAACCCTTATTTTACCCCAAAAGACACCGATGTTTCCCTCATTTACAGTGACGTCGAGCTCACAGCATAGAAGAGGGACACAAATAAAGAGACACACACACACCAAAATGCATAAACCCGTTCTGAGAGAGCTGGTTTATACAGAGTCACAAACCTCCTCTGGTGCTTGATTCATGTTATATTTTGACCAAAGCACTGCACAGATGTTTCATTTAGACCACAGGGCACTGTTTGAAAAGGTAGAAAAGGGTACGTGTAACATGTCCTCTTTAAGATCTTTACAGCTACGTGTACTTGGTGTTTAATGCTGATTAGCAAATACTAAACAGAGATGTGGGACAGTGTGAAGAAACCTGCTGCACTTTAGCATCTAAGCATTGTCAGGCCCATTGCCCCTAAAACTTTTATTATATTGGTCTTAAAATTAGAATAAGCATATAACAGTCCAAATGATGAATGTTCTATTTAGTGTCAATAACTCTTCTTGTTTTTGTGTTTTGTTTTTATTTGTGTTTTAGGAAGACAAGCCCTCTGGACCTCAGTATCAGACCACAGTTTGTCCCTATTTATGTCCCTGTATGGTTGCGGAGAACCCTTTCATTCCTCCTCAAGCCATTGGTGGGTCTCTACCTGCATAACCCAAACACACTCATAAACTACACTAAAGATATCATTTTCATATACTGGTTTAAAAAATAACCTTGGTAGTTCTTTGACAGTATTTTGCTGTGTAATTTATTACTTAAGATGTGTCTTCTTGTCTTTTGCAGTCTCCTCGTACTTCTGCCATACTCAGTGCTTTCTGCGGTGTTGGGTGAGAAGTTAATTTTAAAGTTTGACACCATGTGTTGTAAATGTAATTACTCATATATGAGAAAAGCACAAATCTTCCTAATTCTTTTTCTGCCTTCTTATAGATCTGTTGCAAATCTGTGGAAGCAGCATGTAGCTGTTGAGGTACTGTAGAGGCCAGTCAGCCAAAGATCAGCAACCACACAGAACGCTTTTTAGAATGTTGCAAATAGAGTTGCAGATGTCTAAAATTGCCTCACAATTCCACTAGCTGGTGGATTTCATAACCTGTGATGAAGTTTGTCAGTTTCGCCAGTGGCTGTTTGCAGAAAGTAAGGAACATCAATAGCAGAGCAGCTCATAGCAAAGTCAGCTGATAATGTCGATACAAAAACAACATGCTCACAGCTCAGCACAACCCTATGAGACAGTACTGATATTTGTGTAGCTCAGCCCCGCCCTTTGTCAAGCAGACACACAGACCTGCAGCTCTTTGGTTTAGTCTAAAACTGTGACACATACAGCAAGCAGACACTGTCTCCTCGAGGTGTAAACTGGTAGGTCTAAGTGTTGCAGACTTTGGACTGTAGCTCATGATGCCTGTGCTTGAATAAAACTGTACCTTGAATTGTCTTGTGTGTCCCATTAGGATTACATTAAAGAGTCGATAGAGGATTGGCGACGAAGCAACATAGACGTCCTGCTGTACCCTGTGATTGGACCAGCCTACAACTTCTTATACTGCTGCAAGAATACCCGTACGTTCACTAAACACTGCGTGACACAACACACGTGACACTAAACACAACGCGTGCGTGTGCTGAATGGGCATGATGAATGATAATGATAACAGTTAGTGAGAGTTATTAGATACCAATCAACCCTCCATCTATCAATAGGTTTACAATGAGCTACCATACTGTTAAGAAAGGGATGCATGTTGTCCTTAATGTTCATCAAACAGATCATTACTGTACAGAACAGCAGTGATTTATTTGAAGTACCAAAGTTAAGGCAGTGAGTAACAAGTTTATTTTTCTGTCCCTGCAGAGCTTTGCTCTTACACGATGCTCTTCAATCTCCTCAACTTTCCTGCGGGGGTTGTCCCTGTTTCCACGGTGACGGCAGAAGATGAGGAGGAGCTGAAGCACTATAAGGGCGTTTATCAGGACGTCTGGGACAAGAGTTTCAAACGGGTAAGAAACATGTGAAAGTTAAGAAGAAAATAACTGATACTGTACAGCCTGAAAAAATCGTATTTTTGTGAAACTTGTAGATTTATTTTCTGGAAGCTATTTTTGGCTTTTCAAGTCCAAGTTAGACAGATTATCAGCCTAGGCTGTTTTTCACCCCTTACTACATTTGACATTTTAATTTATGGGACGTTAAATAAAAACCAAAACACAGTAGGTCACCAATCCACACAAATATGTATAAATTAAACTATTGTAACTATAATATTATAATTATACTATAACTTGATTTTGAACTGCTCAATAATCCGTTTGCAGTTCACAATGAAAAAGCCACTGTACACATCCAAATGGAGCTGATAGAACTCTGTATTTGGCAAAAATCAAGGAGTTTGCAACTGCACAGCTCCCACACTTCATCACCCCTTTAAGCAACTTTACTCTGTGATGAAGGTGAGCAGAACCTCTCGAAGGGTCTCTCACTAAAGCACACACGTTTCCACTGAGCTCTTCCCTCTGGCCCCGCCAATACACCTCCTATCCTTTTTATATTTATACCATACTTCAGTGTCAGGTTATTTTTCTGAAAACAGTAGTTCCAAAGTTTGGTCAGTAGGTGGAGTCAGAAGACTGTTAAGGTTCTGGTTGTGGACAGTTGACTGAGTGGATCCTGTGTTTCTGTGCAGGCTGTGACTGGAGCCGAGGGTCTGCCTGTGTCAGTGCAGTGTGTCGCCCTGCCGTGGCAGGATGAGCTCTGCCTGCGCTTCATGAAGGAGGTGGAACAACTGGTCAAACAGAGCAGGAAGTAAGGCCTGCAGGCCAGAGGTGGGGATGCACACCTCAGGGGCATCAGCGTAAATTTTGTTTATATATAGAAAAAAACAGTGAATGTGAAAACACAAAAAGTCCCTGAAATAATTAATAATAAAGATTTTTAAGATAGATATTACTGCTCAAATTGCGTCAACAAAATAACAACAACTGTTAATAACATTTAAACTAGATTAAAAATAAGTACGTATAATTTAGAAAGTCGATGGTTATTTGATATTCTCTAATAAAATATTATTATGCAAACATGAACTAAGCTCTTGGATGCTTAGTGACTTTATAGAGGCTTAATAAAAACAGTTAAAGGTCGTGATCATTTTGACTGATTAAAACGGTTTACATTGTTTGTATTTGTAAGTTGACATAACTTCAAGATTTAAACATTGTATTAATCTGTATGGAAATTAAACATTCTGTACTGTTCATTACTGGACACAATTGGTGAAATGTTGGTGGGTTTTTAGCTTTGCACGAAGAGAAACTAAAATCCCTTCAATAAAAATAAAGATCATTTCACCATCAGGGCAAAGAGGCACTCCGTCCACATGTCATAATGATGTTAAAAACGTGTATTCATTGAAATTAATATTGAATCCTCAATCCTGTTTGTGTCTTAAAAAAGAACTGTCAGCTTTCTCTTGTATCATGTATAAGAATAAAATAAACTGATCACTCCAAGAGCAACCACTGGTGCTAAGTGTTTCCACTAAAGAAATGTATAAATCTGTTATTCTAATGCTTAGCCACCAAAAATACTCCACCGACAGAATAGACTTGAACCTTAAGTTCCGTTCTCTTCTCATCTGTTTCTCCAGGTGTGATACATTTTGTGATTAACCACTTGAATACAGCTTGTATAGTTGATATATTTGTTATTATTGTTGAATATTTGATCAGCTCACTTAAAAAAGTGTTCGAGTTAAATTGTGGACCTTCAAGGCATCCACCTTGTTTTGCCATCTTCTTTTGCCTCCACCTGTCTCTCTCTCCAATGCCTCAGATCAACATAGACAATATGTTATTTTTATATAAAGTGATTGTTACACCGATGCCATGACATGAAATAGAAAAGAGATAAAAGAGACTAATGACACATGGCGGCTCTATCTACAAGGCCAGCGCACCATGTCGTTATATTGTGATTACCCTGTGCTATTGTAAATATGTGTTTCTGTTAGGTTTACATAAATTTACATATGTTTGAAAACTCTCCTGGGATAGGAAACCATTAGGAACAATGTGTTTTCCATTACATTCTCCAACGTTTACGCTGCCGTCTCTTTGAATGGAAATGGCCGTGTGCATGTGTTTGAGGAAGGGTACATTAGGCGAGTAGGGGAGCTGGAATTGAGAGGTTGTTCTTAGCATTATCTGTGGCACATAGAGCGATAGTGTGTGGGTCTCGCTGTGCTACTCAGTCAGGGAGCATTAAGCTTTAAGAGGCAGTGAAGGGACTCAGGTCTTCAGAGGGAGCTTGACATTGTTCATAAATCCCTCAGGATCTGAAACAGAAGCAATGACAAATACACATGCCCAAAGTCAGCCTCCAAATTTGCCCATTTAATACATTTACGAATTACAATTTGGCAATTTTTATAAATACACATCAAAATCAAATACAAACTACATGTTCATTAGGAGAGGTAATCAAGCCTTAGAAAGTGTGCTGGAGAATATCAGAAAAAAAATACCATTAAGATAAAAATCATTTTATTCTAACTTACTTTGTAGCACAACTACGTGTCTTCTGTAAACTGCTGACATATATTGTATTTATAGAGATAAGCTAACATCAACATATCATGTTTTTTTTGGATGATAATGCAATGAAAAAAAAACAAATTTTGTTGAATCCTTTTTAAGGTTCCTCCAGAAAAAGGCATTTCAACATAAAAAAAAAAAAAACACAAATAAGAACCAAATAAATTGAGTTTTCTGTGTCTTCCCATTCATAAGCGCTGTGAAATGATTTGTTAAGACAGTTGGAATAAGATTTACTTTTACTTTGTGTAATACTGTAGAAAGTTGGGAGTGGATGCATTTGTGCAAATACTTTCAAACAGTATTCATGTCTAAAAACCCATCAAATCATCTGCTGCTATAGCATCTATCAGCACAAATAGCAAGGTACAATACTTAAACTTCAGTTGAAAGCTCTCTTATGTTTGCTATAGACACATTTAACTCATAATTCATGAAATGCTAAAGCGCTCTTGTAGTTCTTTTAGAAATTTGAACTGGTCTTTATAAACACCCACAGTTGACTGATGACTGACACAGTAGAACATTTTGATTTAGTAAGTTTCCCTATAAAACTGTAAATCTCATGATGTAGCGTAGTCATGATAGTATTCATTTTATTGATCCAAGATATGAGTTAAGAAAGTTAGAAGAGTGAGAGTTTAATGGAAGAGTTTGAGAAGTTGGGTGTTGAAGGCATCTGGCCAAAGCTCAGCCTGTTGTAATCAAACTGCTGAACCATCCAGCAGCCCTGACGTGCCAAGGTGCTCTTCTCATGTTACGTCTCATTGATAAGAGGTGCAAACACCTCATTTACAGGAACCTTAGGCTATAAGATCAGGTACTTTAAAAGCCATCAAAACACATTCAGACCCTGCCTGTGTGCCACCAAATAAAACACCTTGATATCACCCCAACTAAACTAGGATGATTCTGTCTTAATGTCCCATTTCAGGGACCAAGGAGCCCATAGTCTTTATGGCTCCACAGTATTGCAGGTAATAATGTTTGACACAGCTGGACTTCTGCCTTTCAGATGATCAAAGTGACAAGTTCAGCCTGCAACCACAGCCACTTACAGTAGACATCAAGAAGCAGCAAGATTGGCAGCTTTTAGTGCTTTGGTCCATTTCATCAGCCATTACTACCAGCAGAGGCGACGTGCAGAGGACTAGCGGGAGGAGGGGAAGGCAGATTAACAGACAGCTGATACAGGTGTATAGGCGGTATCAAACAGCAGCTCTGTCAATACAGCAGGCTCCAAAATTCTTTAGAAGGGGCTGGGATCCTCAAAGTATGCCCACAGATTTGACTATGACAGGATTAACTGGGAGCTCCGTATGATTTTCTCAGATTCTGTGACTCAACAATTCAGTGATCCACGTTCTATCGGCTTTAAAGGCCCCTATCCCAAGTTTCAAAAGCTTACCCTTCGGACAAGGGACATTCTTTCTCCCATGCGGTTCCGCTTCCCCTTTTTTGCTGCTTTCAGTTGTTCATCAACCCCCGCGTCCTCGCCAGCTCTCCCATCCTCCCTTCTCTGCACATCTGCCACGTTTGAGTTTTCCTTTCTTCCCTCCAGCGCCTTGCTTGGCCCAAGGCCCTTATAGCCAAATTGGTTTACATTGGAGAGATAAATGCTCTGCAAATGCGCTTAAACACGTACAGTAAAAATGCAGACAGTGCGTGTCAGGATTATCACCCAAGTCAGGGGAAGAAAGGAGAGCGTCTCTGTTGCACAAAGCTGGGGAGCCAGAGTGAAGCCTGCAGATATAGTCCGAGAGAGGAGGATTTAGCATTTGCATGCTAGACTGTAATTCCTGGCATTATATAACTTGTTGCCAACAATCAAACTCCTGTATTGTGAAAGTATTGTTTCACATAGGTGAGCAAAGTGTGGAGTTACACTCTCAGGCGGAGGGGTTTTAGTGGCAGCATGGAGACGAGTGGTGTAAGATGCCAGCCTTTAGGCCAATGCAAGAAGTATTCTACAACCCAACCTCAGGCCGAACTACAGAAGGTGCATCTCGAAATCCATTGGAAATATTCAGCTTACAGCATAAATGACTCACCTGACTACATTGAGTGACACGTTGGAAGAGGCTGATCCAAATTGCTATACAGCTATGGGAGGAGAGTACACAGATTTGCAAATACAAAGTCCATACAATCAGTCCTGCTTGACCATACAGATGGTGATTAAAATGCATTTGCATTAGTTATTAAATTACTAATTTGAATGATTCAGTAAAAAAAAAAAAAAACCTGTAAGATTCAGATATTGACATGCTTGTTATATTAAATTTGTAATGCCTGAAGGCTCACATGTTTTCATGACATTTTCTTAAATTGCTGATTTTTCTGTCATATGACTGAAGATTTGCTATGTGAATTTTATCACTTTAAATGTGTTTTACTCACTGATCTTTAAAACAACAAATGAGCCATTGTGACATTCGTGATGGAAACTGCATAGGTGAAAATTCCTTTTTCTTAGGTAGGACACTGGCCAGCATATTCAAAATAGTTTGCTGTTAATAATGTTAGATTGTGGCTATTTATCTCTTTTTCATTGGGATTGAAGTGAAAGTAGATGTCCCGGAAATTTGATGTGACTATAGCCATATGACATCTTTTTATCGAAAACAGACCTCATGAAAGAAGACAAATGTGTTTGTCATTCTCTGAACGTTTTCCCAATTCTCATGTCTGCTGTTAGCACTCTACTGCCCCATTTATTCTTACTAAAGTTAAACATTTAGGTTTTTAATTAAAGGCCTTAAAGAGATGCAGTTTAAGCAAATGATAACCCAAACAGGAGGAAATGGGTCATTTGTTGTGACTACCTCCCGCCATGGGAGAATGAACATTTAGTGCTGAGTATTTATGGTGGCATTACAGTTAATATGGGGAAATCCCAATATAACTGTGTGGCTCATTGTCGATGGGTTTTGTTTCAAAGTTGGACTACAGTGAAGGTCTATAAAACGAGAACAAGCTTAACAGGCTTTAGCTGCGCGAAACAATACGTGTTGACAAGAAATGAATTATGGTGTTTGGTTTTTCAATGGGATTTGTTGACAATAAAATTAGAGAGATTATCATTAGAATAATCCATAAATGAAATAAAACATCTTTCACAACAAAGAGCCATCTTGTATTATCAAATGGTCTGCATGCATAAAAACACTCTCACATGTCTGAAAGTGTAACATCCCAAGGTGAAGAATGGATAAGACTTTAACAATGAAACTATATGCTGATGATACAGGACTCTTTCCTTTCCATCCCCACCTGTTCCTGTCTTCCCTTGGTGGACACCAAACTGCTGTCCCTGTCTGCTAGCATCAGTGTTAAACCTCTCCACATGCTCTGCCATGGGGATTTGGGTGTAAAACTTCCAAGAAAGACCACATCCCCCCGCTACCCCCTTTTCTTATCCCCAAGACCTACCCCTCCTTCCAAATCAACGCCTTCCCCGCAGACCTCCCAACACAAAGCCCTCAGTGCAAAACCAGCACAGAAATCATAGCACACCATTCAATCATTGTTTTTTCCCCTCTCTCACCCCTTTTATGGTCCCACTAAAGGTTTTAGCCGGGCAGAGAAGGAGGGCTGTCACTGAGGAAACCTTAGCCCATTGATGAAGTGACAGGAGCTGCCAGAATATGATCCTAATCCTGTTTCCAGCATTCTTTTAGCCCGCTGGCATCGCGATTCCTCCACACATTCTCTGAGCTGTCAACTAGGAAAATCCCTCTAATAGCGCATTGCCCAGATACACATCAAAGAGCTCCTGGAAACCTTCAGCGGCTTAGCTGCCATTGACACACTCACACACATTCTTCCTCTCTCACACATACACACACAAACAGCTTTTCCATTAACTTACATCCATGTGATGTGTTTTTAAAACACACAGTACACAGACAAATTGACCACATATGTAAAGACTACAGCTGAAAAAAGCCCAAGGGTTTGCCCCAAAATTATTTTCTTATACTGTAATCTGAACCCCCCACCCCCTCATCTCTCTTTCTCCAGTTAGACAGTGATATAATCTTTATGGTCAATGAGCGAGTAAGTGGGAATAGACCAGGAAAAAAACAGGTGTCTGAACTTTGCTGACTCCAGCAACCCTTTCAGTCCTATTTTATCTCATTTCTATTCTTACTTAATCCATCGATATCCCCACCAAAGGTAATCTTCTTATGGCAAAGCATTCTGTTTCGGTGCAGCCAAACCTCGGCTGACATGATGGGGGAAGAGGGGAGCAGAAAGAGAGAGTGAAGGGTAGGTGGGTGGGATGTGGATTGGATTGGAGACTCTTTAGAGCCTGACACTGTGCTTCAGTCATTTCATTTAGGATTAGTTATTCCACACTGGGTGAACAAGTGGCAGGCTCTCCCCTATGTGGTGTGTAAACCTCACTCACCATCAGTGATGGTAGACCTCCTGTGTCTAAATTAGGAACGCTTCATCTAGGTGTTGTAACTGGAACATATCATCCAAACTTAAATGTGTACTTTAAAAAAAAAAAAAAAGGTTTGGAGGTAATGTGTGTGGAAACTGAGTGTCTCTTTCGGCGATGTTAGCAGTCCACTGGGGAGCAGAATGGATTCGGTACCCACTAGTCAAATCCTTCTTCAATTGCAAACTTCATCTTACTTGAGAAACTTGAGAAAGGATTTTCTTTTGTGAGTTTGCAAGTGATACTTGCTGGTTTACGATCTTGATGGCTTCTCGGATCTTCTTTTAATTCACGACGTGCATCCAAAAGTCCAAAGATTCAGAAATTCGCAAACATTTTGTAAATACAAAAATGCCTAAATTACTTTTCAACAAGTACACTATTACACTATAATTTATTTTCTTTTTTCAATTCAATTGTTTTTTTTCCAAGTTCCCTCTTTACACTTAGAAGTGGCAACATGAGGCTTCAGAAGAAGCAGATATTTAACTGACCACACTGAGAACATGAGTTGTTCTTATGTTTGATTTATTCCCTTGCATTGAACAGATAAATTACTTACATCTTAAACAATTGAGAAATACATGTCTTCAATATACAGTGATATTTTACATAGTGAATGGGCCTGTGTTTCTTTCTGCTAAATGAGCCACTGGCTCAGAAAAAGTGACGACTCTCGAGTTCAGCCAAGCACATCAGCGAACATATCGGCTGTGTTCATATTTATTTGTCACCGCCCCTCCTTCATTTCTACCATAGGTCCCTCGCTTAAAGCCAAAATCCATAAATAAATGTTATGTTTCCTCTCAAATTTTTCACATAAAAGGAGACATGGCGAAACTCTTTAGCCAGACTGCTGGGGGCAAACACTGAGAGATATGTACAACGCTAAATGGATTCTTGAATGCTGCGCTGAGTGCTGTTACTTTAAACAAGAGAGAATGGTGTCATCTATTAAAAAATATATATATCTCTATATTTGGCCTGGGATTATACCGAGTCATCTGAGCTCTGTTATCAATATCAGATCTGATGAAACTGCATTCTGGCTTTTGCGTCTGTAAGCGATGTTTCAGAGGGAGGCATGCATACATAGTTTGCAGTTAGGGGTTTAATATAGAATACTTCAATATCTTTTATCTGTCCTGCAATGAAACTGACAGCTCAGTGGTTCAGGACCTCCTGCCCAGACTTCACATAGGATGCTGATATGGAAGTGAGAGGCTAGAATCAGTACAGCTGACCAAGAGAAGTCAAATGCAAACGGCCAAAGATACAGTCACAATTGCAGTCCAGGTGGGGGATTTTTTCATAATGTCCTTTGAGATCTTGTTATATATTCTTTGTTTATTTCATGTCCATTCAGCAGAGATGTTCTTCATGTTGTGGTTGCTCCCCGTGGTGAGCTGCATGCTGTTACAATAACGATAAGGAGAAGGAGGGGAGGGGAGGGGAGGGGGTGGTGTTGAAAACCCATGGACCCAAACTGAAGGAGTGTACCTAATAAACATATTTTGAGTTTTCCGTATGCCAAAAATTCAATAGATCTAGGCATACCGGTTGTCATGGAGCTTTGGTTTTAAAATTGGATTAATTTGAAATGTAGAAAACTGCATCAAAACATTCCCGGCATTTAAATGACTGTTTATGAAACAAGCATAATTTTGTAGTTTAGACTCTTGGGACTTTGAAGTCCTTTTCCTGTCAGCTATTTTCGTCGAGACCAAAAAAACAGAGCTTTTGCCTGGGTTATTTTGTGAGAATTTACAGGGAATTTTGGTTCAACACACACATTCTCAGAAAGTAGTAAGAAGACAGAAAGAAGTTGAAGGGGGACCGAGAGTATCAAATGTTGACATGACCCATAGTTCGTAGGTATGGCCCTGGCTTGGGTGAACACAGACTGAACAGTCCAGGCTTCAGTTGGGGAGTGTGTCCAATCCCAGTGAGGCTGCATGCTGCTTGGCCCTCAGACGAAGGTTCTCGATGCTGGTGGTCTTGCTGTTGAGGCTGCCAGGGAGGCTGCTTGGAGCCGCTTGCAGCAGCGGACTGTTCCACACCTGCTGAGCCTGTGACAGGGTCTGATAGTAGGGCTGGCAGGGAAGCGAGCCCAGCGGGGCCGGCATGTTGACGTTCATGCCTAAGTAAGGCATAGAAGATGGTGTGCTCATGTCAAAGGATGGGTAGTGCACAAGGTTGTTGGTGGCGGCCATGTGCTGCCGGAACTGCTCCTGCAGCCGGAAGAGGCTGAGAGGAGAGGAGGCGTAGGAGTTGCTTTGCGCCACTCCACTGCTGGCACTGCTGGAGGAGGGTAAGGTGAGGGGGCTTAGGGGAGAGTCTGTGAGAGAGGAAGAGGACATTAGTATGTTTGGAAACACATTGCAGATCTTTCCTAGAGTTTTTGTCTTTTGATTGGCTTATTCAAATTAAAGAGAGTTAAAAAAAAAAAATCAAGAGAAATATCAATCAATCGAGTATCCGTTGTTAGAGTCATAACAATTATTTTACCTGATGTTGGGCTTAGTCGTTTGCAGGATGGTGATGCGCTCCCCAGCTGCAACCCCCCTTCCCCTTGAATCTCCTCCCTCATCTTCACCCTTGTCTCTCCTCTCATTTCGTCCTCCTCTCTGTCGGCATTATCTTCTGCTGCTGACTCGCTGTCCGATGGCTCAGGGGAGGTGACGTTGACTTCCACACTCATCTCTCCAGGCTGTGGTCGAGTAGCTGCGATCCTCTCTGCCTCTGAGTGACAGGAGGAAGTGGAGGAGGGAGGAGGAGGAGTGCTGACCTCAGGAACCGGAGCACTGGTGTTGGTTGTGTTTAGGTCGGTCTTGGATTCTTCTGTGGAGCCCTCCGCTGGTCCAGATGCCTCCTTCTGTTTCTGTAACTGCTCCTTCTGCAGGCTGCGCTGCTTCTTACGAAACTTGGCTCTGCGGTTCTTGAACCATACCTGGCAGATGAATCAATAGATGATCATTGCATTGGTGACAGACTATCAGTAACTTATCACTGGACTATTTATACACTCCAGCCCATTGTAATAACCAAGTCAATGACAAAACGCATCTAGGTTCATCTTTAGGGTTCAAATAAACCATCTTTCAGTGATATAAATGAATAATAATAATAATAATAAGTTGCTTTTACCTGAACGCGTGCCTCAGGCAGGTTGGTGCACATGGCCAGACGTTCACGCATCACCACGTCAGGGTAGTGGGTCTTCTGGAAAGTTTTTTCCAGGGCCTCCAGTTGCTGGGCAGTGAAGGCTGTCCGGCTGCGCCGCTGCTTTCGGTGCTGGGAGCCATATCGGGCCTCAAGGATAATGTCTTGAAATGTACAGCCGTTGAGAAACAAAAAACACACAGTTTAATTGTAAGTCAGGTCAAATGGCACCCAGAGATCAATACACAGTAGAAATAATCAGATGTCTCTTATAAGAGTTTGAGAATTTCACTAACAATGGATGATAGTTACATTTCTAACAAGAAAATGAGCAACTGGTTCTTACCAGCCAGTCTCTCTGCCAGAGTGAGGGCATGCACTGACGGCCTGTAGTCAGGCGCGTGCTGGGCCTGTTGCGCCGCCTGCTGGTGGAGATTGTACATGGCACTCAGTGAGTTCATGGCGTGGAGTGAGTAGCCGTTCACCCCGTAGTGCTGCATGACCGGAGAGCTGTCTGCAAAGAGGAAAGGAGACTGCAAGGGTCAGACCTAGGGTACAAGGAGGTTTGAACACGCTTATCTGAATAGTATTTTTGTCGTTGTATCATTAGCCTATTTAACAGCAAATAACAATCAAATTAAACTAATTTCAATTAGGCCTAGTCGTTGCTGAAGTCTGGTGGCAACAGGTAAAATACTCCAGGATTATAAGACTTCGCTTCAAAGGGAAAAAAAAGGCTTACAGATTGATTGATTTTTCAATCAAAAATGATCTAGAGAAGAAATAGATTTAAGCATAAGGAGTTCACTAATTGCACGAGTTGTAAGATACAGTTAGCCTAACCTTTTAAAAATCGACAATGTTTCAAGGCCTAGCGGCATTTAAAGTGTTCAGAAAATAAAAAAAATATATATTTGTGTGAAACAGATAATTGTAACCAATGGGATTTTTTTTTCCCAATTGTTTTAGAAATGCACAGCGCAACACTAAATATCATTATAACCAATGTGGATTTATTTTGAGATCGTCTAATAGTGAGAAGAGGTGTGAACAAAATGTATTGTAAAAATAATGACAGGCTATCAAACTAACATTTTATTAACTAAATACAATGTAGTTTATAGGCCTACTGCATCTGTTAAAAAGCAAATATTTTTGTAGAAATATTCAAGTCTGTTACATTATGACATAAGGAAACATTTTATTCGTCTTATCATAGACCTATTCTACTATCGTTATTTATTTATTTAGCCTAGTTCATTCAAAGCAATTATGAGGGTACCTTTGGACAATTACTAAATTGTTTATCTGACGAATAGAAATAGCTAATAAAATCGTCTTTACAAAATGACGTTGAAATGAGGTAAAAAAAATGTTTAGGCCAGGCCTACTATAAAATAACGTATTCAGAGAGAAGAGTTTTGTATTTAAAATAGGACTAATTATTTCGTTGCTACATTTTCGCAGGATGGACCTACAGCTGCGATAATAATTTAACTTTTCTCCCTGAGAGTTTGAACTCAAGTGCAGACCGTTTGTTTCAATCTTTTGGTCCCTGCAGGTCACTTTCTGACGCCTGAGGGCTCGCGGAGAAATGTGACAGGTCTTCGGTGAAATATGCACGTGGGATTCCCATTGTGCTCCTTCTAATGTGTGTGAAAATAGGCTCCTGCTCCTACAATTTATCATCATGCCTGACACTTAAAAGATGGGCCAGGGTGTGTTTGTTCAAAACCTGTGACAAATGCAATAACAATTATTTTCATGTCTATTTCGTTACATTATTATTATTGTAAATCAGCCTCTGGCTGGGTTCTTGTAATCTGTTCGATTTTTTTAAACTGCAGCTTAGAAATTGAACAGAGCGCTGTTCTTTCAGGACAATATCTCCCAGCCTTGGGCTCTGCTTTAAGCCTCATTATGCTAATTGCCGTGGATTTATGAGTTACAGCGTTTAGTAAAGACTGCCTTGGGCCAGAGCTCTAGATGCGGGGTCTTTAGAGCTCAGGACACACAGAACATATGGGGATAATTGACATTTAGTCAAGTCATAATTAAGAAGAAAGAGATGATTAATAAACGTTATTGTCGCTATATAGAGTAGCTTGGCCTATATCCCTTTGAAATAGCCTGTTATTAAAAAAAACAATGTCTTTAGAAATGACAACTGTTTTAATGGCACTGTTGGTAATTATCGGCTACCAAAACTCTGATCACTTAGGCTGTACTCTTTAACTTTTAAAAAGGTCGAATAACAGGAACTGCGTTTGTTTGCTATATTGTTGAGGACTTCAGATGCCAGATTAAACCGACTGAATTGAAAAATTTAATGGAAATAAAAACGTAATTCCATGATAAAAAACACAGAAGTTAAGTTAAAATAAAGAAGATCATTCTAAAGGTTGGGTTCACCAATTAATAAATTCAGATTATATAGTATATAGTTAGCATATAGTTCTCAAAAACTTCTTACCTCTTTTCGCTGTGGGTATCTGAAGCAATAAAAGGAAAAAATCTCCAAAAGCGGCCGAATATTTTCCTATCAAATCGTCTTCTCTAAAGTCCCCAGGTTATTGTTCATTTTTTTTTTTTTTTTTATCTTGTAGGCTAATATGTTTTTATTTGCATTGCTATCCCGCAGATATCCCGGCGTGCTGCGCTCCGTCGTCCTGCTCTCTCCTCTCTCTCTCTCTTTCTCTCTGTGGATGTGGGAGGATGCTGAGCTGCCATCTCTCGGCCTTTAAAGCGCTCCGGGTGGGGTCACTGGGCCGCTCACACACTCCTTCTCTGTGCCAATCACGTCGCTCGCCTCCACCCCCCCCCCCCCACATTACTCTGCACCACATAGCCTACAGGACACATCTGCGTCCGACGTGAAGACTTTACTGCTATGATTTTTTCGAGTTGAAAAAGAACATCGGCTATATATATTTTTGTCTTTTTATGTAATGTAATTTTAAGTCAAAACTTGAATGTTTTTTTTTATAGCCTATGATGATAATGTGTACATTTATTAAGAAGAAAACTTAGGCTTAAGAAGAGGTTTCACCCAAGCTTTTAATAAAAAAAATAACGAAATATAATCAGAACAAGATGCATTTCTACATTGCCTCTCTTTTTTCATATATTGATTTAATGAGAATTGCATTATACTCAAGGAGCTGGAGCCAAGCTAAGAGGGCAGTCGCTTTTTTAATTTCCCTTTTTCTTTTTTCCAATCTTGACTAAAATCTGCATAGGGCCCATCATCCCTTTCATTTGAACAGAAGGTTAAAACAGTTTTCCAAACATCCATGATCTAATCACACAGTTAATACGCTCTTCATTTTTTAAATAAAAATTTAAAAAAAGACATGAAACAAGATATTCATTTTTACATATCTCAGATTCGTCAGCATATCAGTATCAATAACAAGTATTGGTTTTTTATATGCTGGGGAAACTGTAACTCATGAAATGCTTTAATTCATCCAAAAAGGTCTAAAACACACGTTTAATTAAATGATATGCAAATGGTAAGTACTGGCCTATACCACTCCTTCGCAGTGACTTGTGCACAGTGACTTTCAGGTTAATACCATGCTTTAATTTGGTTTTCTTCCTGCCTCTGTGTGTCTGCATGTTTGGTGGGAATGCAGCTGAGATGGAGAGATGCAGGCTGGGCTCCACTGCTGCCTCCAGCAGCTCCCCGGCCCCAAGGGATTTAGGTTAGGATTGGGTAGACAAGACGCCATTTCACCCTCCAAAAAAATGTCTTAAAATGACTGCTGGTAAGAGGATTAAAACAATAATGCCCCTCTCTTCTTCAAGGTTTTTAGAAAAGATTTCTTCTCCCGAAGAAAAACCGTTTAGGCTGGAATTAAGGGCAGTGGAAAGTAGCCTTTTAATGTAAAGCTTGCATATTTTGTTTAATTTTCTCAGAGAGAGTGAGAGAGAAAAAGTAAAGGTTGGGTAGGGGGGTTAAAATCCTACGCTGATTTTGATCTTTAGCCACATTCATATTCTGAACTTTACTCCTGATAACAGCCCATGCATGATGAAAAAATGTTTGTATTTATTTTTACATGTTCACCCAATGGTCACTTTTTGTTGTTTTGTTAAAAAGTGTTATCCTCACTTTTTTCACTTGCAATTGCTTTTTATACAAAATCCCACAACATGAAAAGAAACACAATTCAATGAGGAGTTCAGTGGATTTTTTCAAGCAACAAGTGGTTTTCTGTAGCCTACATGAAAAGATGCTTATGGGAAGCAATTGATCTACATTAATCAATGTAAAAAGTATTTAGTAATCTAATTTAAAAATGTTTATATTATTTAAATCCAGACCATAATGTTGTCTTTTTTTGGACAGTAACGCTGCAGAGAATTTTGGCATACAGGAGGGAAAAATGGGATTAACTTGTGAACCGATGGAAATAAGAACTTAAACTGGAGGTAAATCTGGCCAGTGTCTCTTTGTGGGAAGCGTTTCTAAAGCAATTAAAGCGAGAAGGAATTCCTCTCAGCTGCTCTTCCTCAAATCAGCTTTTTTACAGGACTTAATGCGGGCTGATGTCCAGCAAGGCTGAGGGCTTTAATGCAAGTGTCAGAGGGTCTGCTATTAGAGCGAGGGCAGCGGAGCAGCAACACTTTCAGGACCAAGCAGCAACCTGACACTGGCTCTGTTTGCAGAGCTGTTTCAAGGATTATAGACATTTATACCCAAAGATTTTTACACAAATCTCAATGATGTCCTAAACTCATACTTTAAACTTTAAACATAATAGTAAGACATACATTTCACATATTACACAAGTTGAATTGTTTGGAATGCATGATTTATCCTCTCACACTCTGAGTGATGTGTTGCAATGTTCTCTACAGACTGACTTCCCGTTGGAAAGACCGTTTTCAGAAAACAAACACCATTTAAGCATTTTATTCTGAAATTTTAACACATACATTTTAGACGAATGTGGCATGAAAGACTATAAAGGAAATGAATTATTAAAATTTTATCAAGGGAAAAAAGTTGATCGAAGCCTAAGAGACTAATAAGATTTTCTAGATTTTTCCCTTTTATTTTCTTAGATTTTTTCCTATTCAAACATGTGCTTTTTTTCCTGAACTGTTTTGTCTCTCTCTGTTGAAAGAACCCATCATAACGTGCACCAGCTCATAGTTACATCAGCGATTGCCTGTTGCAGAGATACCCAGATAATTATTGTATAAACTTCACAGCGTTCTCATAAAAAAGGCTAAACCAATAATTATTCTATCACAAATGTTGCAGGTTAAGTTTCTGGGGTATACACAAGTAAATGGAGTATACCCACTTATTTTCAGTCTCCATAGGGAATACTCACCTCTGAATCATACATCATTGATTGATTGACAATATTCAGTCGTATGAATGGAGAAGGGATGACTCTCCCTACTGTGTATCTAATTGGCAAGTATGCACTGACAATACAAGAGTAGTTTTACATGTCACTGTTTATCCTCTTCTGCCAAAACACTTCAAAAAATATTTGGGGTAAAAATTAGTACATCCACATCTTCAGGAAACACTACACCACTGCAACTGACTAATCACTGCTGTAACACTTTTTAATTTACAGATGAGTTATGGTGTTTCTGAGATCTTATTATTATGATGATCCAGAATGCAGGCCCCGGTTTACTGTTTATTTACCATCTCCATGCCGACTCTCATCCTGATCACCCTCAGGATCTCAGCACTGCTCGCTCCAGGCTAACTTTCTAAACTCCAAACTAATCTCCGATTTCTGTGGATTTTATCAACACACTCATTGTTCTCTGCACTCCTGCTGCATTCAGGCTTTACCGTGTTAAAGCCTCCTCTCAGATCTGAGTTATCGTCTTTGCTCTCAATCATCCTCTCGCCTGCTTTCTGAATATCCAAACTTTATCCCTGCATCAGGACTTTGGCAGCCGGAATCAAAGCTCAGCCGAGGAAGCTGCAGCGATTTATAAATCATGTTCAGTTTCTAATCAGGTTTATAACGCATGAACGTTTGTAATTTTACCCCTCAAATGGTTCCCTATATTTCCGAGTGGCGTTTTACATCAAATCGAGGAGAAAGTTGATGCCTTCAGCCTTCAGAGCCCATTAACTTTTATCATTAGATTTTTCTTTAACTTCATGAATATGTTAGGTTTCAATCCAGCTGCTTCAGCCTGCACACGCTCTTAGTCAAGGTTAGCTTGTGCTCATTTGGGTGAAATTAATCATTTTGATGTATGGTTTAGACTTGACTGCTTCCTTGGGACTTGTGTGACTGGAGTAACAAAGCAACTTGCCATTAGCCATCCTCCGTCTGTGTATAAGCGGGGCATTCACCCTTAAGACTTTCCTCATTTGTGTTGGATAACCTGATTAATATGGACAGATTTCTGGCTTCAAAAACCTCTACTTTCTACTTTGCATCCATTCGGATTGTATCAAAAAAGAAAAGAACTCACAGGCTCTTATACAAGTATTGTAACTGTACACACAACCCACAATCTCACATACTTATCTCTACAATTAAAATCACTAAAAATATTGTTTTTGTTTGAACATTATTTTTAAGTGAAACTGATTAAGTCCATTTTGTTAACTGTTGACATCACACACACTTTGTGGAAAAAACACAAGCTGACCAACAGGCCACATGCAGATATGTCAAAATAGCAATAATCAGAGTTGTTTTCCTGATAAAACAAGTCCTGTAGTTTCTGTCCTGCTTGTGCATATTTAACACAAACTCCTAATGTAAATATTTACTTCTTTGGCTTCCAAAATATTCTCCTCCTGTTTCTCAGCCGGCCAGTCACAAACTTTTTCTGCGTGTTGAATTTTTAGCAAGCAATTGACATTGACTATATATGATTGTTTTTTTTACCCATAACAGCTTCCTGCTTCTTGTAAAAAAAAAAACAACTAGGACACTGGTGAAAGTAAACCGAAACAAGTTACCAAACTTGCAGGCCAGAAACCAAAGCATTTAGCTGAAAGACTCTAAAACGCTCTTTAAAATGTGGACGGACTGCAAAGCTGAATGAAAATTGTCTTTGCATTCACCACCACAAGTTACAGTTTGAAATACTCTGCATCTTCTTTACATTTCTTGGCATTAAAAATATATTGATTAGTGCACTCCACAAATTAAATGTTATACTACTTTTAAAATGTTGGACAAATGATGGAAAGATTAAAATCAAGGCAGAGAAACCTCTTGATACCCATCCTACCCATAATGCAACTTGACTGCTCACAGTTTGGTCAGAGAGTCTGGTGTGTTATGGTATCTGTGCTTAAAACCCTTGAACGTTGAGCCTCCAGAAGAAAAACAAAACACTTCCTTCTAACTCATTATTTTCGGTTATAGATGCCTCTTACCCATTGTGCCTCAAGTGACATCACTTAAGGACACTTATTAGGACATATATTTGCAGCCACCAAGGGCTTTGTACAGTTTTTGTTAAAGTATCCAGTAAACATACTTTATTTATTTAGGAGTTTACCCTCAAAACGTCTTTATAGTAGCTCTTGGTAGAAATGGGTGTTCACAGAATATAAAAATTGGAACAGTGAAACAATAATTCTGTGACCACAAGTTGTTCATTTCACTATTGTTGATCCTTGTATGATGCTGTAGCACACCATGCTGCAGCCAGGGCTGCTCCTATGAATGGTTTCTCTGGCAGACTTGACATATCGAGGTTGGCAGGTTTGTTTCCTCCCTCTTTCTCAGAGCCACTCTTTGGTTGTGCCCCTCAGGCTGCGGCCCAGCACAAGGGTTCCTATTGTCAGGGCCTAATCCAGGGGCTACACAGCTTTAGCAACATGGTGGGATAAAAGCCCATCAAACCACTACTTTATGGGGGCAAATCTTTCCTAATCCCTCGCTTTATCTAAACAAAAGAAGAGAAACAAGAGGATAGAAAGAAATTGTGCAGACACAGGGCAAGACCGGGAGCTAAGATGCAAAGAAGTAGTTTCACTGGAGAAGCTAACCATTTTTGACAGGCTTTCACTAAAGGACTGACAAAAAACGGACACCAGGATTGCAGAAAGGGCTGCACAGGGTCTATTTTTCTTTTCTAAAGTTAAGCTTTAAGATCCTTAGTGGGATATGTCGAAATTAGTGAGATTAAATTCAAAAACCTGAACTATTAAGAGGACTTGGCAGGGGGCACCTGTCAGTTTTAGAGTTGTAAAAAAAAGTGTTCTGGGTTTACCCTTGATTTCCCATAAGCGATGACTGTGTGATGTTGAATCTATTATTTGCTCTTTTCTCAGCAAAAGCAAGTAGGCCTATGGGAATTACACTTTTTGCTTCACACAACACTGAGACAATCTCCTCCATCTGTGACACCGACATGTTTCAAATACCACATTTACTTCCAATTAGGCCAAAGTCAGAAAACATTTGTTTAATTGTATATGAAGACAATGAATGGCCAATACAAATTAGACTTTTTATTCTACATCTTTGTCTGACCTCAATACTTGCATGTTGTGTGTGCTGTGTGTGTGTTGTGTGTGTGTGTGTGTGTGTGTGTGTGTGTGTGTGTGTGTGTGTGTGTGTGTGTGTGTGTGTGTGTGTGTGTGTGTGTGTGTGTGTGTGTGTGTGTGTGTGTGTGTGTGTGTGTGTGTGTGTGTGTGTGTGTGCTTTTCAGCGACAGATCCCATGACCCTGTTTCATGTCTGCTGCCAATTCCAATTTCTATCTTTGCTCTGTTGCAACTCACATAGGATCCCAAGAGTCCCATCTGCAAATGACTCCGTGAGTTAGAGGCTCCATTTTCTGCCACAGACTGAATGCTCCACAAGAGGACCATTTGGAGCCGAGTGGTCACAGAGCCGAAAAGAGATTGAGAACAAGCCAGTTTTTTCTGGCTCTATGTACATAAACCAGCACAGCCGGGGGGTTTCACTGTCACTTTCTCGGCCTCTCAGGTATACTAACAGAAACACAGTGACATACATAATTCAACATCTGACTGTAAATTATCCGTCCACATGAACACACACAACAAAGTTCAGGAGTTATTAATATATCGTATTGTTTTCATATACAGATGTAGCACAGGACGATTATATTTGCGTTCAAGTTTTTTACACTTGATTGACTGCACGCCCCCTGCTGGCCGGGGTTGGTGCCTCCTGCATGGGGTAATTAAGAGATAATAGACTGGGGATGCTCGTCAGGGACAGAGTGATTAGTGATTCATTACATGAGCTTAGAAAGAGGAAGAAGAGAGGAGGCAAGTGGTTAGGTTGCAGTAGGGGGGCATACTGGAACAGCCTGACAAATTGCCAATGGATTCATCTGGGGTAATTAACTATCACCCAGGGAAGGGGCTGGGACTGTGCATATCAGTAACCTACAGTAAAGTCACACTGTCATCACACAGTAGACTGACTCTGGTTTTATGTCCTTTGTGTTTTTCACGCTCTGTTTTTATGCAAAGTGAGCTGATAAGAAATTGTGTTTTGGACTCTTCATCATGTGATGTTGAGGAGATCTTGTTCTTCACTTGACAACAACATGATGAAGGATTCCTGAGCTCAGCACAAACACTTGAATGTAGAAATATCTACCAGCATCTCTTCAGTTCACTTTTAACCGTAAAACCTAGCTGCCCCCCACCCCCTAAGCTGACTGGCTCTATGATGACAGACGTAACAGCGGTACCAATCTTCTCCTCACATTTGGCAAGAACTAGAGGATAAATCTCCTTTCATTTTTACATCAGCACAAAATGGCAAAATGCCCTATACGGGACAAACACTAAAGCTCAATATTTGCCGCTTATATTTTTCATAGTTTAAATCGTACTGTCTTTAAAGAAGTTCAAGTGTTCAGATGATAATCAACATGTATCAATTCATATTAGATTTTACCTTCAACTCATATATTGTATCCCCAAACTTTCATTTCTCTTACACGTATGCAAAATATTTCAGTAGCAATGACAGTCAGCTTGGATTTACCATAAATGCTGTTGCCATGTTATATTAACTTTAAAAGCCAATTAACTTGATATGCGACCCTTGTGTGGACTTCACTTACTGAATAAAAAATGTACACTGTTGCCCTTTTGGGATGTAAATAGTAGCAGACAAAAAAAAATGCTGCTTGAAACTCATGTCAATCATTAACTGAAATACAAAACAAAGTGCAGTCTGAGAAATGTAGCATTAAAAAGTATTAAAAGAATTATACCAAGAAATTGAGTGATGTTCCCCTTTAATAATCTATGCATGGCACACACACACACAAATGACTTCCATCCACTTTTTGATTGTCATGATCCTATAAAGCAGGAAAGTCTATATTTCTATCTTCATAGTCCTTCCAAAGCCGGCCTCCCATCCAGGAGTAATCCTCTCGGTCCATATCAAGCTGAAAAAGCAGCGCACACTTACATGAAGAAGTTGATTTCCTCTGTCTGTTTTATCTGATTTGGAAGCACTTAGAAACAGCTCAAAGTCTTTTCTCGATTAAAAGGACGGGAGAAAAAAAACTCAACCGGTGTGATAACTGCTAGCTACCTCTCAACATCTGGCTATTGTTGTTAAATCTGCTTTAAAGCATCTGTGGGTCGTCTGGATAGGAACATTTAGAGAATTGAGGCTCATCTATTGAGCTTAAGTCACTGTCGTTGCATTTTTCCTTTTTAGTCCCTTATCAGAATTAAGGGTGCTGAACTAAAGCCTTGTTTCACCTCTAAAAGAGCTGCTTCTCTGCTTAATTTCATATAATTGCACGACTGTGTCTGCAGCTGTGTGCACATATGCAGCACTAATATGCACAGAAACGGATTCTTGGTCATCGACAGTTAAAATCCATTGATGGCCTGCATCTCTGTAAGGTCACAGTTCACAGGACTTGCTAAGTCCAGCTCTTTGCCCATAAGCTCTATTATAAAGTGTTTTGCACAAATGAGCATAAGGGTTAGATTTATTGTTGTTTTATAATCTGGGTTTATGCCTTGTTCTGCAAAAAGCCTTTCTAAGAAGGCTTTGGCCGACTGTCAGAGCAAAGCCACATCCAGCATTAACCCCACTCACTGGCCACTGTCTAAAATGTCAAAATTACAAGAAGAAGAATTACACTAAAATGAATGTAAAGAAATAAAACAAATTTAATACAAGAAATGCATATGTGGTTTGTATATACAGCCCCCCAAAAATAAGGTTATACAGTATTCATTTATCTGTAAATGGAGGACGAATATTGTGCAAAACATCTCATAACAAATGCTGCTGTTTTTGTACAAAAGTAATTCTACTTTGTTAATTAGTGAGCTTTAGGGGTCCTTCAAAGAATATTTTGGACCTCTCTAAATTGTCAGGCTAGTTGTTCTATACCCTGCTTTCAGTCTTTATGCTAAATTTAGCTAAGCTAAGCTCACAGCCCTGGAGCTTTAGCTTCATCTAGTACTATCATTCATCTCAAAAAATATATATTTTCAAATTTCTATTAAACTTTTAGTTTAATATTTATCATAATCAGCATAATCTTAATGTGGAATATTAAATTATCTTCAACTGTTTGTGGAAGGAAAAGGTTTATACTTTTTATCTCAGTCTATAGTATATTCTTATTCTTATATTTGTCTCAGATATCTATAAAAAATAAATGCATGACGACTTTTTAACATCCAAAATCTTACCTATGACAAGCCTCACTTCCCTCAGTGATAGAGCAAAAACATTGTACAGTACAGTTGATATAATTCATTGGGTTACACCTGCTGATCAGCAGGTCTGCTCCCAGCCATTTGGCTCTAATTACAGTGTGCTGGGAGCCTCTGAAGAGAACGTGAGCCAGTGTTTAAGAAATGACTGTTGTAGTCTGCCTGAAGGCATCAAACTCCCTTGATGGAGGCTGCTGTTGGCCACTTAACCTGGATACCTGCTCACACAGATCCAACAAATCAGGGATTAATAAGGAACATTCATTACAATGTTGGTGTTTAAGAAGCAGTCTGGGTGAGCAGTGTGGCTCTCTAAACTAACATTTGCATCATTCTCAACCACATATATTTGTATCAGAGGCGGAGAAAGGGAGACGTGGTGACTTCAAAACAGAGGGGCCTTCAGAATAAAAAGGAGCCTTGCTGGGCCCAACTGGCCATGTAAAGAGTCAGGCTGTCCTGCCTGTCAGATGGCGGCTGGCTTGATGAACCGGGGAGTGAGAGCTGCTGTCTTGTCGTTAGATAATCCCCCCAGCACACAGCAGCTGGGGGTGGTGGGGGGAAGGCTGAGCCTGTTAAAGAGAGCCAGTGCCGATGGATATCTGTGTGTATTTATCTGTTCCTAATGAGCGCTGATTAGCTGCCCGCTGAGCTGGAACGTGGACCTAAGGAAAGTAAACACTGGAGGAAAAGCCTTTAATTTGGAGAAAGAAAAAAAAAAATCAGACACATATGCCACGTTTTCTCTCTAGGAGACATTCCATGCTGAGATAGACACTGATACTTAATGTGTATGTATGTATGTATGTTTTAAGTGTGTTTTCTTTGCCTCAGGGTCCTACAACACACAACCCACCCCTCAGTGGAGCCCTTTGGTGGGGGTCTGGCTCCATACACATGAATATGGATGAGGAGGTTGCACACAGGGGAGAGCTGGGGAATCTGATGACAGTGCAGGAAAAGACCCAAGCATCTACAGGGATGTATGACTTCCCTGCCCTGCCACCGATATGATGAAGTGGCTGAATTTAAATATGTGTGTGTGTGTGTGTGTGTGTGTGTGTGTGTGTGTGTGTGTGTGTGTAGGTGGGTCTTAGGGTGTGTGTGTGTGTGTGTGTGTGTGTGCGTACCGTCAGATGGATATGAATAATGTATTGATAGCCAGGCCCCCTTTGTGGTAGTTCATACAATCTCAGTCGTGTGTGTGTTGTGTTTAGCCTGCCCAGCTGGCAGGGTCACAAGGGATGCACAACACATTATGTCACAGTCCCAGGAGGGGTGTGGGTGCATGTTCGCTTTTCATCATCAATCAGCAGAGTAAACTGTTTAACAACAACAACAATGAGGCAGCTAAGAGGCCCCTCGGCTCATGCCAGAAGTGGTGATAATTACCTAAACATGAAGTTGTCACTCTTCTCCCTCCTCAGCCTCTCCCTGCATCTGCCTCTTCTGGTTGTGTGCTGAGTGAAGCGTGACTCGTTCTCAAGCGAGACAGGCAGTAATGGGCTGGATTGATTTTTAAAAGCTTATTCATTTGACCTGCACCTTGTCCGTATGGAGTGTTTGAAATAAGCTAGATAAATGGTTCCTTAAATTGTATTGTGCCTTTGTATTTGTTTTATTTGCTCTGCTGAAACCTCCTCTTCCTCTTTTGAGATTGATTATTTCCCCCTGTGCTTTCATCCCTGTCTGCTAAAAAGGATCAGACACTATCCATGTCAAACAGAACACTTTACATACACGCACAGCAACAACAAAAACATGACGACCCTGACCTCATACCTCATCAAATACTATTTGTTCTTTTTCTGTCTCACACATGAAATAGATTCAACTTTCTGTTAAGTGATCGAACAGACTGTTTACTTAAATTTGAGTGAAATATTGGCGTTTATGTCATATGAGCTCACATCTTAATAAAGCCATTATGAAACATTTAACTGACACTTAACTACTTAAAGCATTCATTGTAAATCTTTGAGGCATAAAAACACCATCTTCACATTATCACCTCAGCAAAACAGTTTTACAGTTCATTCTGTAGGTTTCACCTTTAGTCTTTGTTCTGGCCACTTTTAAAATGTAAATCCTCAGTTCCTGTTTGGCACTGGTTTGACCTCAGCCAACTCCTGGAGGAATTTTCTCTTGGTTACAAAGTACCCCACCGTGTTTTAGTGGCTAATCAGTTACGTTGTGTTTTTGCTGTGTGGTGTTAAGCAGGTAGTGCATCGTCAGTTTTTTTTAGAGCAATCCTGGTGAATACTGCTGTCACTTGTATCTTTCCTGCGGAGTGGCAAGAGAGAAAACAGAAAAAAAAAGCTGCAGATTGTAAAAATACCACAATGTGCTAAAAGACAGTGTATGTAGCTGACTGTAGAAAGGACTGACTGACTTTTGTTCAGTTACCAGGAAGTTCCATTGAGATTTAAAAAAAGAATCTCTAACAAAGCAACATGAGAAAACTACAAGAAAATAAAATGGGAAAATCACAAGGTTATTAAAAAAAAACAATGGCATGCCCTGTTACCACCCTCTTTATGATACTGGGTTATGATACTTTATGATATAAAAATCAGTGAATTGATATCAGTGTGTCACATTTTGGCTCATTTTGAAGATTATCACATGCCCATGGTGTATTATAGGAAAAGGCAGTTTCCCCCAGATCTGTCAGAACTCTGGGTACAACTGTGGGTCGAGACCATTAAAGGACCCTTTAACAATAGTCTTACTTATTTACTTCTAAAAGTAGTAATTTCTGTTTTGCCTGATAAAAGAAGACACTTGTTACATATTTTGCACATCAGAAAAGTTCTTTCTTTAAACAGTTGTGTCATTGACCTGCCGAGGGACTGCAGATGTAAACTAGCTCCAAGCTAACTCTGGTACGATGCATCAAATGACAACATTTATGTTTAATATTGTTCAAGGTCCCTTTACGAATAAAACAATTAAATTAAATGAACATACTGTAGATGTTAAGCATAAATGAATACATAACAGCACTGTTCTCGTAATGTCATGTTCTGAAATGTTTTCTTTCTGTAACAGATGGATGGCTCGTGAATGGAAAGGCCTGCTGGCATCTTGTTGCTCTGACCTCTGCCCTCAAGAACAGTTAGCCCTGGATTCATTTCTGCTCTCTGTTTACAGTAGCTGCTGTGCCAGCTACAAAATAAAATCAGTTTGATAGCGTAAGTGATCCTCTGGGAATGCTTTCAGAGAATGATTACATTTATTTGTGCACAGCAAAGTTGCAGGACACCCCTACAGAAATGTAATTAAGTGCACTGATGTGAATTAACAAAAGGGTAAAAAAAATAAATTCTTTATGATGTGGCACCCTAGTTCAGCTCAGTGTAAAGGAACCACAAAGGCAAAATACAGCACAGTTCTTTATTAGCGCTAAGCAGGCTTGAAAGAACAGACTCGCTCTCACTGCGTCCCATAGCCTTGAAACACAAAAACGAATCCATGATATTGATCAGTTTGTTTCATATTGGCCCCTGTAATCCATCAAGCTAACAGTGTGGGATAGGCCTAATTTATATCATCTGAAAGGTGTAATCAAAGATGAATGAACCACAGCATAATAGAAATGTGCAATGGGTCATAATTTTTTATACTCTGAGTAATGGTGGGAAGGTAGAAGCACAACAGCAGCTGCAGAAAAAAGGCAGAACTCAATATAAGGTTTGTACAGTCTGGTGAATTAGAACATGTGGCACCATCATTGTCTGAATATGAACCTTTAGTTTCTCAATATCCTGAAAACCAGGGCATAATGAGTAGGAAATCAAATACATTAGGTGTATAACTTTATTATTATATATATATTTTTTTATTTTATCTCTTGACTGATCCTCTGTTACATGTGTGCATAGCAATATTTTTAAGTTCTCCTCCCGCTTCATTTAAGAGCTACTCGATGTAAAATTTGCCAATGGAATAAAAAAAAAAAAGAAAATAGACTCTTAAGATCTGGAATCTGTTGTTGAGTTAGGAAAAAAAAAACATGACTGATAAAAAAACAGTGTTGAATGTGAATTTATCAGATGATAGCCCCCTTGAGATTCAGCATTGCATTTTCATTTCTTTATCAGTCATGTGATGATCTTGTTTAACTTTAATGCCATATAAGGGCGTCGTTATGACATTTGGACTGTTATTACCACTTACAAAAAAAATCTTGAAAGGTATAAAAATGTGATATTAAAATTTTAATACAGATTTTACATCTGTATTTTAGATAAATACTTCAGATAAATACTTGATATTACTAGACAGACTTTAAATGAATAACTTTACCTTAAACTAAACTTGAGTCAACAACACTATTTTAATTGTCCTGAAGCAGACCTAAATCGCTAGTGATTTTACGCAAAAACATTATGACAGCATATCTACTGTACAGTCATCCTGACTTTTTAAAGAATTAGATATGAGGGTTGTTATCAGCTAAACGTTAACAGCTTTAACCATCGTACAAAAGGAAAGCTCATGTAGATTCGTCAACACAGGCTGACCTAGAGGGTGAAATGTGGTGGTGAGGGGTTTCAAGAGCAGCTGTGAGGAGGGAGTGAGAGAGGAGTAGTAAATAAATGTGTAAATATATATAAATGTTTCCTTTTAGAAAGCCACTTAAGAACTCCAACCCTTTAAATAAGGCCAGGAATAATCTGTATCCTCCGTCGCGGTAGATCCAGCAGGGATTTGCAGAAACATTCAGCAGTGACACAGATCTACATAATCATTTTAAGTTTCTACCCGCTCCTTCCAATGATTCTCCTGCTGTCACTTTAGATACCGCTAAAACTGATTTGGGCTCCCTAATCTCCCAGTATTTCTTAGACTTTAAAAATCTCTAATATTATAAGGAGATTATTTCATTTATAATTGATTGAGTGCATTTGCCGGAGTGCCACTTCAAAGTTGCTGAATTAAAGATGCATTTAAGACGCCTGGTGCCGGGCGCTGTGAGTCGCAGGGTGGGGTGGGAGGTTGTGTTGGGGGGAGAGGAGGGAGGAGGGAGGAGGGGAGAGTGCGAGTGGGGGAAGGCTTGTGTCTTCCATGGAGATTTCTTGAAATGGGCTCTCGTAAAGTGCCTCGCTCGGCGGAGGCATCGGAGGACACTGGCCAATGGCAGCAGCCCCGCAGTGGTGGGAATGCGTGTCTGTGTCAGTAAGACTCTTCAGCAAAGAGGCGGCTCTCGTTACGTTTACCTCCTCAGAGATACCGCGTCAAGTCCTGTCCATCCTCTGAGTTCCTCTAAGAACACATCAAGAGGATGATTCCCAGGTGAAGTCCGCTCTACCTGTAAGAGACTTTACCCAAATATCTTCCTTTCCCTGCAAGTGAAACCACTCTGGAGTGGCAAGAAGTGTAAGTTTTTTAAAAGCCTTTTTTTCTTTAAGCTCTATCTTTGGATTCCAGGCACACAGGACCCCAAAATCTTCAAATATGAAGATTTCCCTTCTCATTTCTTTCCAAGCTTTACCCAAAACTGACTCTTTACTCCTCATTGGCTAACCAATACCTCCAACTCCTCCCATTGGGCCACTTTGAGGGTCTTCATTAACAGAGAGAGAGAGATAGAGAGTCTTTAAATAATTCCCCCCCCTGCCCCAAAGAACAGGAAGAAGATATGGCCTATTGGAGAGCTCAGGCCTATTGGAGTGCTTAGTTCTGACTAAATGAATCTTGACAGTGAGGAGGATGCTCTCCTCCTGCCCAATATTGTACCAGCTGACTGTATATCTCTGTGCCTCTGATGCTCTGACTCCCCCTCCCCAGACCACCACCACCACCATGGCCAAACCAGATCATAATCCTCTTAACGCTCTGCCTTATTAACCACTCATCTAAATGACATGAAAGCACCCGGTGGGAGAGAAGGGAGAAGAAAAAAAAAGTAAATTATTTCCCCTGGAATAAAGTCCTGGCCTCTTTCACCATACACCACTTTGTATTTCACATTTGATTATGTGACAAGTGTATCTAAGTCTGCTCAGGGCTCAAGAGAAATGTATTTCAGAGCCCATCAGGCACAGCAAATTTAAAAGAGGGTCCAATATGCCTGTGATTGCACACACACTGTCACATAAGCCCACACACACTGCTAAATTGAATTCCAATTAATACGATTCCACGCACGATGAATAAATGGATGATCCATTCGGCTAATTTTCCCAATGAAAGAAATTGTGATCCCTCTTACCCCAGAGGAATCCACTCATTAGGGTCCATTTTTGAATTAAGAACTCAGTTTCCATTTACCACCATTTGCCCTTACGTCCTTCAACATCAACCCACCCTGTACAACCTGGTGAACCTCTGTAATACTGTAATACACCACCACCTGGGGTGCTAGAACGTAACAGAGTCAACACAATAAAGAGGATATTTACCTTTATATCAATGCTATGTGCTGTTTGACAGAATCACAATATCAACAAAGGAGCCGAAAACATACTGGCAAACATGCAGAAAACATAATGCAGTAGTTTAATTATGTGCACAGAGATCGGAACAGTCGCATGCATACAGTCTATCGTTGTGCACCGTTCACAGGGAATAAACATCATCATGCCATCCCACTCCCTTGAGGTGAGTTCTCCTGATAATATCCTACTGTGTTCTCACATCAACTTACCGGACTTTCAGCAGAAAAAAACACTTGTGGGCTGGAAAGAGAAACCTGGGAAAAAGGCTGAGTGAAAAATGTGGCTGTTTGCGTTCAGACATGCAGCACACCCCGAAAACTTTATTTTTTAACAGGAGTTTAGTGCAAGTCTTAAATGACCCTCTTATCCCCTTCACCAGATAAGCGTTATAGATAATGGATGGATGGATGTATTTGTTTAATGTAATACAGGAGATAGCCATCATCACAATATAAAAAGACAGCACCATCTAAGTTTTTTGATAGACCAGGTGTGCAAATGTAAAAATGCATTGGCTTTTTTTGGTGACTTGTTTTTTGATTTAGGGTGTGAAATTGAGCTTTTACCTCATCTCCTGCAGACCCGTGATCTCTGAACAAATCCAATAATAACAGTTGATAAAAAAAACCAAATTGGTTCAGTTTCTTATAGTAACTGATATGTATATAGAAGAGTCTAGCAGAACCAGATTATTGACAGAAAGAGTTGGTGGAGACTTAAACCGAGCTAAAAAAAAAACAAAAGGCATTTTGTTGGGATATATATGTGCTTCAATTCATACAGTCTCAGGTAATTACGTGGAAGTATTCAATTCAATTCAATTCAAAAAACTTTATTTGTCCCCGGGGGGCAATTCAAAGACACACAGAGCAGTAAATTAACAACAGTGCAAGTAAACGAAACATTTTAACCTAAATATAAAGTGTAAATTTAAATACAACTTAAAGCTTAAACTTAACTTAAAAATATAAAATATATAAGAGTAGATATAAGTGGACAGTGATCGGACTGACAGATGTAAACAGATGTAAACATAACTATGTGCAGTAGTGACCAGATGTAAACAGAACTATGTGCAGTAAACGAGAAATAAATATATATATACAGAACTATGTGCAAGTAGGCAAATACTAAATGATAAGTTATTAAGGTGCATGGTGAATAATGGAACAACAGAACTAATATATACAATATAACTGTAAAGTTAAAGGTGGAGGTGTCTGATGCTCTTCCCATGGTATTATTCCAGGTTTAAAAGAAAGGGTCCATTTAAATATTAGACCAGGTATGTTTCAACAACTGACCAGTTTTAAATTCCTCATATACCTCATGACTCTCCTAAGCCAGTGTGTTGACTATATTATCATGTCTGTGACAGAATCTCACACCACAACCATAAATTACTCTACTGGGTCAAAATCTGGATCGCCGTGCAGTTTGAAAGTCTTTGTTCAACCAGAACGAGCGTTCCCAACAAAACCCCCAAAGATGTGACTCTAAATGTTGATCTCTGTTTACTTGTACATTTAATCATGGCTATAACTCAAAAGAGCACAACGAGTATCGCGAGGTAAAAATATTTAACCAGAGGGGGAATCTATGAGAATAAAAACGATTTTATAGAAATGGTGGAAATCAGACTTAGAACTGGTTTAACAGGCTGTTCTCCTCAGATTTTCTCTCTTCTCTCTGTTGCTATCACTTGGACACTTTTTAGCATGAAAAACAGCTCTGGTCTATGTTTGGACATGCTGAGATAAAATGGTGCTACAATTCGCCTTCCCTTTGACTCCCCTAAGTGAACACCAGACTCTGGTTAAGTTGACTAAAGACACCATGTCCAGGGCTTTGTAAGGTCTGTTTGGTTTCCCCACATCTTGTTTTCTTGTGGCTTCTCAGCACTCTAAGTTCTTTTCAGGGAGTTTATGAGGGCCCGCCTCAAAAAGAGAAAGCTTTGGCTGTGTTTGCTTTGGGAATAGTCTCCTGACAGGGCGCTAAAGGAGCATGTCAGAGCACAGGTCCCAAAGTGTTTGGGCAAAGAGAGCCGCTACCTCTTGCCACTGAGGAATCCGCCCTTCTTCGGTAATCTGTCACACCTCCTTCCAAATAAAATGGCTCAGAGATTTTCACACAAGTCTGTCAAGGTTAATATTTACCCCTGCCCTTTGGTCAAGGGGGGAGAGAAGCAGAAGGGGGGGGAGGGGGGAAGAAGTGTGAGAGTTTGAAGCACGGAGTCATCTTGGTATCTGGGACTTTTTTTCTTTGTTGTTGCAATTAAGCCACTTAGACAGATACTTTGTTAACATGTACCAATTTTTATACAGAAAGAATTTATTTAAAGTCCAGAAAATTAAAAAAAATATATAATTTGTGTGCATTTTGAGATAAAAAAAAAAAAGTAAGTTTTGAAGTTTGATAAGAAGACTAATATGACTCCAAACTGTCTTTAGCCAAAAAAAAAAGTATGCTTAGCTTAGCATAAAGACTGAAAGCAGGGTACCCGCCTGCTCGGGTCTCTTGTTTTTTTCCCCCCAAGAAAGGCTAAAATGTAAAACTTGGTTGATTACTTTTTCATGGCTTGGAGTGTTGACTTTATGGCGTCTCCACTGGTAACAGTAATGAGCAGAAGAGCAGGTAGGCAGCCATCTTTATCTTCAGTCAGACCACGCAGCAGCCTCTGTTGATGAAAAACGAAGCCCATGCATAAGTGCAAAAAACTTCAGTTCCTCGAGTGTCTGTTTGAGGCTGGCCACATTTGGGCCAATTTTAAAATTCCAAATTTTACAGCTGCATTTTGAATATATCAAGGTGTATTGTTATGCATAATAAGGCATATTAAGAGTGTGGCTGATTTGCCTGACAGATGGGTGTGGTGAGACAGCAACCAAGATATTCATTTGGCCCGCCTCAACTCCAACTCTTGCCTGCTTCTCAACTAACTAAAATTAGTTGAAGTCAGCATTTTAAATATGGCCACCACCAACGTGGGACCTCATAATAATGCCTCTCCAGAATTGGTGAAATCACTGACATACATATGTTTTATTTAGGCTATGAGACTCTGGGTACACTCTCAGGTAGATTCTCACTGCTTTCAGTCTTTATGCTCATGCTTTATAATAAATGGATGAGGGTATCACCAAACTATTTGAAATAACTTACTCAAGCCCATTTGCGAAGTGTTTCCCAAACAATTCCAACGTATTCATTGGCAGCCCATTATTCTATTCAAATTAATTAAGGACATGTATTTCCTAAAGATGCGCACAAAGTTTCCTTCTATCAGTTTCTGCATTTCTGTGTCTTTCTGATGCAGCCAGTTGAACACGTGTGGTATTGGGTGAATCGGGGGAGTCTCTGCAGGAGCAAGTAGGGATGAGGGGGAGGAGGCGGGGGGGATTTAGTGTGGCCTGTCGGAGGGCTAATTCCTCTGCTGGCGTTGAAGCTCTTCAGCTCCGCCGTGGCTCAGATATTCAGATTTGGGCTTGGCTGCCATGTGGGCTCGGAGATACTCTGCAGCCGGCTCCTCCCCCCGCTCTATTCAGGGCCTGCGAGGAGCCTCGGGATGGCGTTAAAAAAGGAGATTAAGTTTCCTCCGGAGAGCAAAGCTCCTTAAGGGGGTATCTGTGTGCCTCTCAGACGCCTGGTCAGTGAGAGATGCGTGAGGGGGGCCTCGTCGTGAACTCCACTGAGACAGTGGGGGATGGGGGACACATAAGAGGTGGGGGTGAGGATGGCAGGGAGGCTGACCTGACTCCTACCCCATGACTGGCACCACCCTGACCCTGGTTACAAGTTCAGATATAAAACAGATTCACTCCTTTGGGTGCTAGCAGAAGGAGATGACAGAAAAGGATGGTAGCACGTACCTGAGAGGATTTTGCTTTTGTTTGTCCGTGTTACACTAACATATAATGTCATTTTGGAGTTGTCCCCGAGGTTTAGTGAGCATGACCGTGTATATGTGCTTTGGAGGGGTGTGGTGGATATACAGCGTGTCTGTGTACAAGGCAGGTCTCATTCACAGAGCTTAAAACTGGGCTCCAGATCTAATGGATGCATGAGAGAGATTCATATACTGACATAAGACACTGACTCGAGTGGTGAATTGTAGGTGGATTTGACTTTTCAGAAAGTGTTCCAAAAGGTGTCATTCAAACGCACAAAAGCATCTATTACACTTTTGATATTAGATTATTACCTGACCAAAAGGCAGGCTTATGAGTATGGCAAATCAGGTCTGTGAAGTGAGTCAAATATGCCCTTGAAGTGGCTTTGATACGTTTCTGTGATTAAAAAAAGGGCTGGAGTGCTAAAAGCAGAGAGAAGGGAAAAAAAAAAACCTTACACATTCCTTTATTTGATTAGCAATACTGATGACAGGGTTGAATGAGAGGCAGAAAAAATCTAATGACTTCTTTGGCTTTGTAGCGAGGCTGAAAAAGCCTTATCTGCTCTATTCAGCAGCAGTCTCTCCTGGGAAGCGAGGATCACTGAGCTGAGGGACTGTCAGGTCCTGCCAATAGCCGTAATGGGCCCTAATTCCACATTAATGCAGTCTAAATGAAGTGTCACGGGAAGATTGATCTGTTGGGGGCGTTGCCTTGATGAAGGATGTTCTTCTGAGTGGGCACTTCACTGGACACCTGGTTACCCTCTGCAGCGCCTCCAGGGGCTTCATGTGAAGCCTGCAGAGAAACCTGTCACAGACTGCATATGCACACGTCTGAGTGCACTCCTAAAAAGTCTTAAATATGCTTAAAAATATGTCTGAGTCAAAACGTGAGGCTAATTTTCTACGATTTCTGTGAATAAATGCCAGCAGGTGGAAGGATGGAGCTGCACTGTCTCTAATGTTTTGAAGATTGTCTAATACTCCCTCGGCTCCTTTTGATGAAGGTACATTTTTCGTCATGTTCTGTTGTCTGACAGGTGCATAGGCCGGATAATGCTGCCAGCTGGATACTTTGCAGGGGGCTTAAATACAACCAGTCCTCCTACTGTACATATCTTAAACCCCATTTTACTCCTTTCCATTAGTAATTCTTGTCCACAGAAATGGATTTTTACTGACTGTCAAGTTTAAACTGCTGCTTCCCCTCTATGGAGAGTATTAGGCTAATCATGCAGTAACTGTGGTTTCTGTATGCTTGTCAAAAATACATAGAAAGATGAGCAGTCACTCGACAACATCTCCCCTTTTTTAATTTAAAGATCAAGTTAGGTCAAATGATGGGGCATGTTTTAGTCTAAGACAATTTGGTCATTTTGTCATCGAATTATGATGACTGATAAAAATATGTTATTGTAATACATAAGTGAAAATATTAGGTTTGCGCGCCTGATGTTCAGCAGAGGCTGCCGTCCTCGAAACAGGCAGCCCGAGGTCAAGTCCGACCTGTTGCCCCTTTCCTGCATGCTTTTGCTATAACACACACACACACACATTTCTTCATGTTCTTCATGCCTTTTATTTAAAACAGAATACATTTTGAGATTCCTTTATGATCACATTCCTGTAAAAAAATCACATTTTGTTTTATTTGATCACACTTAAGTGTTTCTTTTTCCCAAAAAGTCAATATTCCAAATGTGATTTTGGCAATAACTTTATCAAAGCCAAGTTAAATGAACTTATGCTAAATAATGCAGGGGTATGCTTATAATAAAAATATAATATTATAAGGATTTGCTGTCCTGTTTATGTATTTTTAAGATCTGAATCAATGGCTGCCAAAATTGTGATTCTAGGCTACCAAAGCTTCAGCTCCATAAAATTGCCTTTTTCACTTTAATCAAAAAAAAAAAGGCGCAGTGGTGCACATAGTGAATAAAATAAACCACCATCAGCTATGCAATTGTGCAATGACATATTAAATAATGTGTGGGAGACTCAAACTTTGACTTGACTTCATGATTTAAAGGATGCCTCTAAATGCGTCTTTTAAAGCCCTTCAAGGATGCACTTGATGTATAAATCACATTCATGCATGTGTAACATTCAGCCATGTTGCTTATGGAGCTGGACACACTCCCCCACATCAAAGGGTCTAATTGAAACGCTGCAAATTAGATTTCATAAACTTATGCTTGCAGATGAGCGTTGCAGTGTGTTAGCTGTAAAGTGAGTTTATGTGGGTGAGTGCACATGAGCCAACATATGCATACTCTCTGTGTGCACCTTCAACATGAGGAGCAGCACGACTCTGGATGAGCTTCCCAGGTGACCCAGAAGACTGCAGCAAGTGTGTCAGTGTCACTTTGATTAACTCTAATACCAGTATTTTGGCACATGTGGTCAGGTTAATGAAACTCAGTGAGAAGGCACTTTCTCCTGGTTCCCGTCCCGCCTGGAAGCTGCGGGTGATGGGATGAGGTTCAGCGAGCTGCTCCCTCTTCAGGCCCCCTCTCCACAGACAGGATGGTCTGATACCTTCCTAAAGCACTGACGCTCTTGAGATGTATTACTCTTCTGCCTCCATGTCCTTCTCTTCTTTCAGATTACGCTGACTTTCTACTAGTTAATTAACACTCGACTTGTGATGTAATAAGTAACGTTTTATTAGACAATGGAAAATTCCAGTCTAAAGCGAAGGAGAAGAGCTTTTACAGGGGAACACTCAGATTCATGTTATTAACCTAATATTCAATAATATTAATTATTGCATATTACAATGCATATTATTTAGATTGATTTCTGAATGGATCAAAGACTTGTAACTTCTAGGAAAAACTTCAAACCAATAAAAAGCTTTTTTAAGTATGAATTTAGTCATGGTTTTCCCAAGGCTTTCAAGGTTATCATGATACCATGCTCTTCAAACCCTCAGTGCTCCTCTTTGCTCTGTCTTTCGACACAGACACAGAAGTAGGGCACACCGGAGAATGAGCAACACAATTGGGAGGCATCCTGTCATTTTAAAAGGGGGACCCATCTAATCCCTCCCTATCCACTCAGGCCCTGGGTTTATACATTTCCTGCAATCTCGATTCTCAAAGCAGTCTTGATTTTGAGAGTGTGTGTGTCTGCTTGAGAGAGAGGAAGTGTAGGACTGGCAAGAGGTACTATTGGCGGGTTGTGGTTTGTTTGTGCTGTCCTTTAGAAAAAGAGCTTACGGGTTCAGCAGAAGAAACGCGGGGAGCTAATGTGAAGATTTAGGACTTTCTCAGAGGCTTGGCCTCGTCTAAGCTCTGTTTGCTTGAGCTGTTTGTGGGGTCCTGCTTGCACTAAACCCAGATTAATATTCCCCACATATCCAACCAGCCCAGACACCATCTCCCGGCCTCGCTGTCCTCCAACCCCCCCCTCTCTTTCCCTGCACTTTCTGGCCGTGATCGTCTCCCTTCCCTAATCCAAGTCCGCTGCCTCTCATCTTGCTCTTTATCTCGTCTAAGTAAGCACCTTTCTCATGGCTTCTTTCCATGAGGGGGAAGCAGCAGGAGCAGCGTAAATATGTTTTCCCCGAGCCCTCCTCATTGCTCACTGACCTCTGTGAGGTGTTATTATCGGAGTGACTGCTAAGCCTTCAGATTGCTTTTAGCCAGGTTCAGCAGGGGAGAGGAGGGCTGGCTTTAAAGGCTCTGTATTGGTTTACATGCCACACAATGAAACATTAAAGAAGCACACTTATTGTATTAGGCAATTATTTCGACCATTTACAAATAATAGCCCAAATGAGGATTAACTTTTTGTATCTCCTATACTCACACAGAAGGAAATCATAAAGAAATGACTATGACTTATCATTTTGTATTAAATTAAATCAATAAATCTATTATGTAATGAAGAAGAGGTGGTCACTTTTTTAAAAAAATTGAAGAGGCACCTTTCACACACAACTCTTTTGTTTTACTGAAGTGCAGTGGCTCTTCACATACTAACTTACTCTGCTGAAATTGCGATGGTATCGTTTTAGAGTATCCCCGGAAATCCCAATATTATGTGATCAACATCTATTAAACATGACCAATATTCAATCTACACATTTCCTGCACTTATCATATGATTCAGACATAGTCAAGATTATACAACTAATATTCAGCGGGGCTATGACACTGGAGTTCGTTGCACTTTTTGGTGTTCCTTTTTTGTGTTCCGCATGTGGAAACTCCTGAGTAAATAATAAGTACGCATTAAAAAAAAAATAAGCAAAATGAATTTCTACAAGATACTTCTACACTTAAAGGTGTTCAAACATATATTAATTTATATGCATAATTGTGAAAACATCAGAATTAAACCCTTAAACAAATTGTTTTCCAGCAGCCGTCAAATAGTAACTGCTCTGCTTCCTGCTGCATTTCCCTAAAGCTGGTTTCCCAGACTCCCCCACATGATTGTCTCATAGAGCCTCTTCTTCTTCTTCATACACTCTTTTGTTGTTGTATTTTTCCCTTTCTTGTTCCTTTTCTCCCGTCTGGATCAAGGCTGAGAGAAGAATAACGAATACATTTTGAGCCAAAAGAAAAGGGGATGAGTTTGGCGTGCTAAACAGGCAGGCTAAACCCATTACCTAAGTGTTCTTTATCTTCCCATATGCTTTTGTTGTTTAATCAGCTTTGTATCTCTCTAAATCCTGGATTGAGATAACAAACAAATGGATGAGCTCAACATGCAGAGGAAGAAAGCCTTTTGCTGCCACCTTTAATGCCAAAAAGACTATCCCGATATTGCACAGTGGTCAGAGCAGGAAATACAACTGGGTCAGATTTTTTAAGGAGTTTGGACCAGGCTGACCTCCAGTTTTCCCTCAAATACCCTCCTTTATCTTCTCCCTGTTGTAAAGACACAGGCGGGGGGTGGTGTAAAGCTGGAGCTCATAGATTTGGAATCTCCAGCCCCGATTTCTCTCTTCTATGTAAGAAAAGACACATTCTAGATTATCTCTGGCACTCAAAGCCAGGAGGAGTTGAAGACTTGCTGAATGGAGAGGACATAACAACCAATCCTAAAGTACAATAGTCGCAGTCCTTATCAGATTTACTTGGTGTATCTATTTCTGTGTATACTGTAGTTTTGCTGGTTTGCAGGTTAAAATATCCCTGTGATACAATAAATTAGGAAGGAAAATAATTGTCATGTTTTTAGGAACATAAGGGGATATGAGCCAAAATATTTTTTATGCGTATATCCAAAGTGAGTATCTTCCTCTAATTCATCCAAAGAGCCTCAATGTGTCTTTTTGTAGATTAAGTAAGTTGCCTTTGTTCATGTCTAACTTCTATATATTTACAGTAATTGTGATAGTTAATTTCAGTAAATAACAGATGAGACCAGCGCGTAGTACCACTTCTCTGACAGCAGTGAGCCGAGAGCCTTCACATCACGTTGCCATCTGTCTATCAGTTTTTCAAACGAACGCCACATTTAAGAATGTGAAAGGGAGGCGTGTGAGAGCTGCTGATTATGACACTTTAGTTTGCAGCAGAAAGTGCTGAAAACAACAGTCTGATTGTCATGTGGCAAACAGTTTATACATCTGACCGAAGAGGAAAATCAGCATTCATCATGTATGTGTTTCTGGAAAATGTCAGTTTTGATCCTGACCCCCATGGGCGTCGGAGCCATTGTATAAAGTTGTTACAAGTCCTACCCATTTGGACCCGACCACTTTTACCACATCACAAACCCAGTGCATGTGTCTCTCCATGCTGCACTTTTTTTTAGAGTGCTTCAGTCAGATTTAATTAATTTTCTCACTGATAGAAAACCTAGAGCTTTTGCTAAATTTAAGGAAGCAAAAAGAAAACTCTTTAATAACATCTGTCTCTTTCAGCTTGATCAGTTTGTTTATAGTGCTGCAGATTCACAGTTACTCTTTTAAGATTTTATTAAACGGCAGAGGCTAGCTCCATGGTTTGCTTCAGAAACAAACACTGGAACCCGTTTTTGAAAATGGGTTCAAGTGTGCAAACTTTTGAAAATTACACAGTTTTTGTCACCATGTTAACTGGCAATACATCAAAGAAGGGAAATAATGAACATGAGATGATCAGTCCTGAAAAATGTGCCATGCAGTGCATCGGGAAATTCTAGTCCCAAATATTTTAAAATCAAAAGTTAGGAAAAAGCACCAAATTTCGTTATACACTAGCCTGGCATGTATTCTATAGCGTTTTAGCAGATCCATGTGCACAGCGGTTAATATCAAAATGTTGTCATTTGAACATAAAAATGTATATATATAAACAAAGAATTTCAATCTTTGTATTAACCTTTGAATTCAAAACTACAAAACTTCAATCTGGGACATATTTAACTTTGTCCGACATTACCTTAAGGAATCAAGTTCTTTTGAAATCAATCTAACAACAAACAAAAACCAGCATGAAAAATAAAGCACCACTCGTCAATTTTTTTTAGGGCTCAGAGATTTCTCTGAGTGACAACTTAACTCATCTTTATCAGAGAAAACAGCAAAACACACAAACAGTTCTGATCAAAGAAAGTAATGATCAGAGTGGTTGCTGGCAACCTCAATGTGCATCTCACAGTTGAATTCCCTCAGGGGTAGAAGGGCTCATCACCCCCTCACCCACTCACTCCCCCCCCCCATCAGCTAAACACACACAGCAGTGTAATACACACCCTGACATACACACACATCTACACACAGTCTGGGGATGCTGGGGAAAATAACCCTCATTTATTATTGCCACACTCACTCGTCTCGTCCTTTCGGTTCAGCGGGTGCGCTGCCAAAGTACGTCTACTCCCGCCAATGTCACACAATTACCTCTTAACTGCTCAAACAAATAGAGCGACCCAGAGAGTGACATCAAATCAAAACTGTCACAGGTGATTGAGTCTAGTCATCAAGGCGGCCCGCCCGCTACCTGTCAGGAGAGTGAGGGAATGAAAGGAAGAGGGAGAATATGATAGCAGCTTTATAATAGACCCCCTAATAATGTATAAACACCCCCACTCTTTTTTTTTTTTTTTGCTCCTCTCATAATAAAGTTAGGCTCAGAGTGCACGATGCCCTCCTTTTTCGGCTGCTCCTTTCCCTCTCGGGACTCAGGAAGGAGAGAAATGAATGTGAATGGAGTAATGATAGGGAAAATGACAGAGGGGAGATTGAAATTTCCATCCTCTCTGAACCGTGCCAGCTCTGCTCCTGGAAAGACATTGGATGCTAATGGGGTTAGATCACACGCATGAGAGTTTGAGACCTGAGTTATGGTAGCTGTTGATACTCCAGACACAGTTAGAAATACAAAACAATTATTAACAATGCATTCTTGCCTTTACTGGGAAGGACAGCCAAAGAGAGACAGGAAATGTTTGGAGGAGAGAGAAGGGGATGACATGCAGCAAAAGACCGAAGTCACATTTGAACCCACGGCCACTATGGAAAGGACTACAGCCTCTGTACCAATCACTAGAGCTATCCAGCGCCCCACAAAAAAAAAAAAAAAAAAAGAAAACATTTTGATGAGGTTACTCCATTAAGGTGTGACCAGATAGGTACAGTCCCCAGACACCCGGTCTCAGGAAACCGTTTTGGTTCCACTATGTACATGAAATCAGAGAAAAATCCTCCTGTAGCTGTGATACAAAGGACGCAGATAAATTATTGATTGGTGCATCGGGGGGAGAGAGCTGGGAAATAAAGACCACGGGCAAAGGGTTGAGTAAGAGCAAGCCAAGGGGACATCGTAGGGACACGATGATGTTGTCAGTGTCTGATGTAAATTGGAGAATGACACAGTCAACAGATACGGCTGGCTGCTTGCCGCGGCAACACACTGGGGCCGTGACACTGACAAATGGAATATTTCAAAGGACTTAATCAGAGGAAATGGGGTTTGGTCTGCAGGTGACACGAGTCCCGCTCCAGCGATCACAAAAAGAAAACTGATTGCCTGCCTTGAAACCCCCACCATCTCTCTATTTCTCTGTTGGTCTGTCTCTCTCCAGCGCCTATCTGACTAGCACTTCCCCCCTGTCCTCACCTGCCTCAGTCACTCCAATATAAGTGGGGGGTTTATCATGAGCATGTCGTACAATTAGATTCAATCAGAGATGGCCTGGTGAAAGCTGTGTCAATAAGGCAAATACATAACAAGAAAACAGAGTGACAGCTCTGTACAGTTTGACCCGTAGACTGTATAAGTGGATCCATTTAAACAGGTAATCACAAACAAGCATCTTATTGGGGCCATACTTATACACAGAAGTGCTTCAGGCTAAATGCCAATGCCAAAATACTCCAATGCTAACAGAAAAGTTGAGTATGTTAAACTTTTTAGTTCAGTGGTCAAAAGGCTAACACTTTTGTGTTAAACAAAATACAGTTAAGCAGATTGTAAAGTCACTGTTTCGAAGGTATTTAGGTCTGAAACCAAAGAATTGAACACGTGAAACTTCTTAAAGTATGATGGCACCTGAGTAAGTAAGTCAGCAAATCACCAGTTATTACAGTTTATACATATATAAGATATAAGTGACTATTTAAGTGACTATTTATGCTTTCTGATGACTAATTGTAGAGTATTACAGGATTACATAAATATTTTGGGAATACTCCTCTTAGGACAATAAACATCTGAATCAATTATCATTCTAATCCCTCCATTGGTTGGCAATACACTAAAGGCACAAATTTAAATTTCATATTGCTAAAGCCACTAGGATTCATTTTCTGTGGAGCATAACTGTGTGCAATTTTTCATTGAGATTCACCCAAAGGTCTACAACAGAGCTATGGTTCTAGCACAGTAAAAAACACAAAGCCATGTAGAGTGTGAATAAAATGCTTTATATTGATAAAATGAAATGTACAATAACATTTAGACCTTAGACACTGTGCCCAGCTCGTTGTACTGTATAGCACAGTTTCCCACACAGAGGTAGATCAACAGTGGTAGATCTCCCTGCTTATAACCCAGGAGAGATGAGGACATCTTGTCCAACACAGGGGAAGGACATCAGGAGGTGAGGAACAACTTTTTCTGAAGAGATGCAGAGAACACCTCGAGACACAACATTTCACTTTCTGCAGGCGCCTTCATTGTCCAACTAAGAAGACATCTTCAGAAATGTAAGGTTCTAACCCTAAAATGCCCCAGCAAGACTATCCTGCTGGTAATTAGCTATGTTCATAACTGCCACCAAGCAGGTAACAGCAAAACCACCAAAAAACAGGAATCAATCTCCGGACTCCTTTGTTTCCAGGACTGAGCTTGGCAGTGCCACCACAACTGCATTCCTCTATGAGATTGGTGATTTGGTGCCTGAAGTCCAGTAGTCCCTCACTGGGTATGAATCACGGCAAGGGGCCGCTGCCCTGTCATAGCAGCTACAGATCAATGATAATTACCACCTTGACATGAGTACGCTTATTACTGAACAGGATCAGGGACAGGGGCCGAGCTGTTGTGGCCGTAGGGCTCGATCGATACTCTAGGAATAATGGCTCTCTGGGGCCCTAGATTGGACTTTGCCACTAAACAAGCCATTACAGCCGCACGCATGACAGCTTAGGTCTAGATATGCGTCCTAACCCTCCTTCTCCTGGAGGCTTCTCTCTTACAGCCCGCTTCAATATGGCTCCCACAGGCCTCCGTACTCAATCTTGTCATGGACTGTTATGGGCAGGCGAGACACATGCCTCTGGCCTTGAGACGTGTTAACCAGAAGTGAGTGATTAGGGGGAGCATGCTGCTAGAACACAATGTGCTCCTGTGCAACACGAAAGTAAGAGGGGCCTTGCAATGTGACCTGATGATTGCCACTGAGTATAGAGATCAAACACAGCTGCACCAGTGCGAACACACTAACATACCCGTATGCTCACACATACACAAACAAAATGCACACAAAAGCAAGCACATCAACGCGTATAAGCGATGCTGATCCGTCTATGGCAGCCCTCATCTTCTTTTCTCTTTGATTTTTACCATTCCCCTCCCACAGATCCCTTGTTTTTTTCCCTCTCCTTTTTTAATCCGGTCATACCTGTAATCGGGCTCTGCGACAGAAAACTTCAGAGAATCAATTAGTCCTCGCCTCATCCGGGAGCCAAGACGATTCCTCTCGACTTGAGCCGCAAACTCCTTCTATCAGGAGTCATTCTGCCTGCCTAACACCCAGACTCCTCTCTCCTGAGCCCGGATAGGTTTGACTCTAAGCCTCTAAAACGTTGACAACCCAAAGCGCCTTTCTCTCTGCAAGCCCTAACCGCCTGCCTCACCCTGGCCCCTTCTCTTCTTTCTACCCGTCGCTGCTGCTAAATAAAGAATGATTTGTTTTTGCTCCATTGCAGAACTGTGATAATGATGCAGTGTTTTGGCATTTCCGCAAAAATAGAAAAAAAACAGTTGCTATTAAAGGAATACAAACTACATCTACGCGTGATTAGAGTGGATGTGATTGTGGAAGCTGGTGACTCTGGGCCCTTTTGTTGTCCCAAGGAATTTAGCCACCTGAAGAGGCAGCATTGTGGACGCCGTTTGTTTTTAAATGCCGCAATATGGCACAAAAGGAAACGCAAACCTGGGACTCTTCTTGTTGGCTGCAGCAGGCCCTCGAGTAGAGCCTGGAACAAACAGAACATTGAGGGGTCAGATTTAATCCCCCCGCCCCTGCCTTTTGTATTCAGATTAAAGACTAAGGAGGATTTGCTGGAGCCTGGAGTCTCTTGTTAAAAGACGGTGTTCTCCACTTAACCTGCAATTTACCTGTCACTTAAGCCCACTGCAGCGATCATCCACACCTCTGGTAGTGAAAGGGGCTGTTATTATTCTGTTTTCACAACTCTGAAGAAAGGCTTTCTGTTCACTTGAGCATAATGAATTCCCTGACAGATGCTGATTAAAGCAGCGGTGGCTTGTGAAAGATACTTCACACTTTATAAATAAACAGTAGTGTCTGCAAGTATACACACCCACAAGTCTACTTTAATAAACCACAAATCACTTCTTGACCCCTCGGACTGTATGATGAGGTCGAGTTTGGTGTGTATTCTCTCGGGCGCCGTGACAAAGATGCCTGCAGGAGTCAGGACACGGAGGTGAAACACATTGCCCATGCTTCTTGACTTGATTTGTAGTGCCAACCCTCCTCATCTGCTCTGCTGAAATATCCTACCTACCTGCAGAAACCTGACCTTCTTTTTTTCCCCCTCATTCTCTCGCCAACTGTGATTCATCTCCCACAAACTCACTCCACGAAATGAATGAAAGTGCCGCCATCATTCTGCCCGACCTCATCCATTTCATCCTCTCCTGTGACTCGTCCTGCCCGCCGCTGGACGGCCATAACGCCACCTCTAAATCTTCGTCCTGAACAGAACTCGTCGGGTCCATGGCAGCAGTAAAGTAGACCATTCGTTTTCACAGCACAGCAAAAAGGAGTAATGGGAGTGATGTTGAGACATTTTCAGTCTCTCACTGGACGCCAAAGCTCTTTGAGATGCTCCTGCCCCCTTTCCTTTTTTTTTTTCTTTAAAGCATGTGCAGATGCCCACCAAACAACCGCACCGCTCTTGATAGAGCTTTCCGCGAGTCTTTGATACGTCCCTTAATCTCCACTAAACTATCCCACTGGTTTTAACACCCTTACGCATTAGCCTATGTCTTATAACTTAAGAGTTTATCGTTGTGTGCTAAATTTAGACTTTCTCTCTTAAGACTCAAGGCAGCTTCAGAGGCTTGTGTGCATACGCCATGCAAAATTATAAACCTCTGCAAACATAACAAAGGGCCGAGAAAGTGTTCATTGTTTTAGGAATCGGCACCTTCTGCAATTGACACATTTAAAGAGTTTCTTGAGGAACAGACAATCATCTCGATGGAGGAGATTTCTTTACACTTGGGCAAATATGTGTGAACTTTTAAATCAAGTTTAAGTTAAGGCCAAGACAAAAAAAAACAAAAGCCTCTCATCTGCCATCTTCTTAAATGTCTTTGTGTTGAGGAGGATCGCTGTCTGCTGTGCTTTATTTTTAGAAACATTTCCCGTCCTCTTTCTTCTGTTCTCTCTATTTCCTCATCCTTTTATCCCGATCCTGTTCTCTCGTTTGCCCTGAGAGAGTTGCCGCTTTTATTTCCGGAGAAACCACCTGTCTGCCTGCACATCAAACCCATCCCCGGTGGGCTTCTGTGTTAAATTCCAAACTTAAAACCCATTACTGAGCTATCAGCCCACTCATAATGCTGTCTAACGACCTCATTTCCCTAAGTGTCAGCCCTGTCAGTCACCAGAGGGCCCTGTCAGCTTGGCCGCCTCCGTCGGAGGGTCCCGGCTGCTCTGAGGCATCAAAGCCACCGCCGCCGTCACGTTCACCTCGTCCTCATCAGAAATAGGATAGAAACGCTCAATCTCTGAAAATATGTCAAGGCAAAGTGAGCGGGGACACAGGGGGTAAGACACTTTGGAATGAAAGTGCCGGGTATTTCATTTACCATATCCACTCTATTAGTCAGAGCGGCACAGTCAATCAGGGCCCCATTTTGATTCGTAGGGGAGTCAGGGGAGAGAAGTGAGACACAGCAAAATGGCTGGCGGTCACGGCGTGGCTATTCCGGCTCAGCCTAAATCAGTTTTAGAAGTTGGTAAAAATGGATTCGTTTAAACATACAGACACGAAATGTCACCGCCTGTCCTTATTAACCGAGGAGGACGCACTGGGCATGTGCAGGGAGGTAAGTGATGAGAGTGGGCAAGGTGAGCCAAAGAGGGTCGAATCTGATTGTGTGTGTGTTTCTGCATGAGTGTGTGTGCTGTCTGATAACTGTCTCGTCCACCGATCTCCCAGTGTGTACCTTTCTTTGAAATGATTGGGTAAATATGGAAAGGGGCCCCTAGGCCACACAGGCCCTGGCCCCTCTTTAGGAGTGGATAATTGACTCCTTTCCCTCCTTGATAATTCATTGCTTGCATATGCCAGCTAATACATCAGCTGAAAACTGCCCTGGCCTTCATCTCCCTTGACACACACACACACACACACACACACACACACACACACACACACACACACACACACACCAACACCCAGAGGAATGAGCGACTGTGGAGAGACTGAGCATAAAAAATGGGGATGACAAATGGGAGCACTTCTAGATCTATGAATGAATTATGTCTTCTAAATACCTTGAGCAGAGGCAACTGTCAGCCGGCGTCTATACTAATCTGGGACAAAATATGACCAGCTCGGCATTAAAAGGGAGGGAGCAGGGCTGCTAGAGAATGAGGCGAGAAATGAACCAGCAATCAGGCTATTAAAATGTGGTGTCTGATTCAGCTTTGGTGGACATTTGCACATTTATCACAAGATGCAAATATACTCCCCCTTTTTTCACTTTAATGCGGCTCCATTGAAATAGATTAGGATTATTCCAACAGGACAGAGATATCATTTGTTTTACAATAGCCGAGTCAGCACTCACAACAGTCATTAGGAATTAGATCAAGCCTGCTGCTGTTTAGAGGGATACTTTGCAAACTGCGAAGAAGGATCAAATTAATGGCATTTCATTTCAAGAGGGGGTATATTAACCAGCTGCTCTGCCCCACAACGGAGGTGAGACGGAAAGACAAATGGCTTATACGAAAGATGACAGAACAAACTGTATACAAGCCTGCGTATAGTAAGTTCAGCATGCATGAAACACAAGGGGTCACTCACCTTCTGATGGTTATATTCACAGAGGAGGTCAAAGACACTGTAACCTTGCTATTGTTCTATCGTGTGGTTCTCTGGGAGTGTAGTGATTTACCTGTGGGAAATGTATTTTTAAGAGACGTCCTGGCTGAGGTTCAGGGCGGCAGGAGGATCACTGCAACCCGTCTGAAACATATCGAGCTGCAGGCAGGGGGGGGGAGGCCCAAGGACGGCGCACTGCAGATAGAGGCCATGAAGCATTCAGAAGAAAACACATGGGAAGAGGAAAGGTGCAAATCAATTCAAACTATTAAAAAAAAAGAAAAAGAAATTGAGCCTGCACTGCTCTTTTTAATGTGAATCATGTAACATTAGGAAAAATAAAAACTTCATGGTACATCTGTTGATAAAGTGGATAAATGAAGTGAGTAAAAGTTTGTGAAAAAAAAAAAAAAAAAAAAGTAATTATTGGGTAAACTCAGTAGTGATTAGAATTAATTAATTTATGAATAATTTAAGCAAATTTACCCTTGGGCTTGTTGCTGTCACTTTTTAAGATGAATAAAACAAACATTTAACCTTAAAAAAATGTGTGATTTATTTTTCTCACAAATAAAGTTTACTGACTAAGACTGACTGAGTTCACTGATGTATTACATCTTATCCTTATCCTTATACTTACCAGCATATACATATGCAACAACGTGTGCATTTTAAATATTTACTTAATCATGTTTTCTAATTCTCTGTAAAGGACATACTATATTTAAAAACAGTTTCACCTGTGTAACTCATCAAGTAGCCTACTGTGCAGCAACGAAAAATAACTTTAAAAAACACACATTTTGGACTTGAGGGGGGGGGGGGGACTTTGAATGTACACTTTCACTGTCTGGCTAATAAGTAGGCTACACATTGTTTCTAACACATTTAGACTATTTTGTCCAATACAATGAGACATGTAAGGGTAGATAGAATTGGCAATTAAAAGCATCTTTCATTGTCTCTAAGCAGCACAAACTGCAGCCTAAACTCACATAAACTCTCCAAACACAAAACATGCAGGTTTCAATCAAAACTAAACAATATTACTCCCATAATGTTATCATTAGTTTTTGCAAAGTCTTCTTATAGCTGACTAATTATAGTCTCTGTTAAATCGTTCAGCTTGAGACTAAAAAGAGCCTATTGGCGGTATTTCCTGGGGTAAAAGGGTAAAATTGTAACCCCATTGGAACAAAACATATTTAAAAAACATTAGGCTATTTAAATTAATATGAAACCCCAAGAGAAACTCGAAACAAATCCAGTAGTGCTCGAATTATGATTTCGACCGTCTTCACTTGACTTGAAAACCTGTACGAAAGGCGATACTGCCCCCTGGTGGCAGAACTCGGCAAAGTAACCAGTGCAACACATGAATTTGAAATTAAAAGTAATCTGGAAAAACGGCCTTTGGAAGTACATATTTAAGATAATATGTAATGTATTATACATATTATAACATAATTAAACATAATTAATAATGTAACATAATTAAAGAACTAAAGCCTTAATAAACTAACATCCTCGCTATTTTTCGTTGACATACTGTAAATGTGTTGATCTCTAAGCTACCAGATGAATAATTAGTAGGCTAGGCTAAATGTTTCCTTCATTTCCATCTTGCTCTTCATGAAAACTTAGGGCTATAGTCCTTCCACATGTTGTAGTCACAAGAGTAGATGTAGCTTGAGCTCTGTCCAACAGCGCTACATTTTTGGGTATTGTCTATACCCAATATTCTCTTTGAGTTATCTGTGTGTCATTTAGCCTATTACACACTTTTTTCCTATTCACTGAAAACGTTCCTCTTCACTAATAGGAGCTATTTTCATAAAAAGTCACAGGCACAGCCTTTTGTGAGTCATTCAGCTCCCAAAGAACCATATGTGATTATGAACCCTCAGGCCCACTGTCATTATTAAAAACACATATCATTACTTTAATAAGTGAGGTGGAATGAAGATAAAAGTGACATCAGTAATTACAGCTATTATATGTATTCATAAATGAGCAAAGATAGTTTTCCCTTACAGAAATATAAATAATTATATCAGAGTGTCAAAACGAAGCCGTCGCACACACTCACAATATCTGATTCAATGAAAAACTGCCAACCCACCAACAGTGTTTTCTTTTATGACTTCTTTTGGTTTCGCTTTGCCGACCCTCAGTCTGATTTTGACACAGCAGTATGTGTTTTGTTGTTGGAGAGAAGGAAGGATGGATGTTTCTCAATGTGTGGAAAATGAATATTCTAGTCAACATTGTGTTCTCTTCAAGCACAAGTGGAAGAATGCTTTATTCTCTGCTAGCCATGCTGTACCTTTACTTGCCTGTGTACATTTTCAGCATTTTACTTCTTATATCACTCGTGGTGTATTCATGTATTTTAATCTAATTTGTTGCGGTACCTTTTTCTTCACGTGGGTGCCAAACTCAGAACTTCTCATTTAATGGAGGTTGTAATGTCTCGCTACAAACAGCTGTCCCCAGCCTGTGGTGATTCCTCCTAAGGGTCTTAGGGTGTACCTTATGTCCAAGTCCTCTGTCCTCTTGCAGGCTTGTGTGCCACGCTGTAAAGACATGCTGACAGAAAACAAGACCAGTAGAGATGTAGTGATCCCAGTTCACAATAACAACACTATTAAGAGGGAAGATTTTAACAGGCCTACATTGATCAACTTTATCATCGACAAACAATACATCCTTTCTCACAGAATGTTTATCTGTAAATACTATAAATACAGAATACTGGATATACTAGCTTAATGAATCAAGAACTATTCTGTAAATGTATAATAAGCAAACAGCTGAACCATGAAGGTCGTAACTACAATCTTGATTTAACTCCTCGCCTCTATTATGTACGTTTTTAAGTTTGATTAAGGCTCAAAGTGGAAGGAAATTTTCTTTTATTACAGCATTATTTAGAGCATCATGACCTAATCTCTAGTTTAGTGAATTGAATGCAGGTTGTCAGCATTTGTTCGCCTGTTAAAACAAACACTAGCAATCTTATTCCGTAGACTCCGTGGATGAATACAGACACCAAACATACTCCCCAAACAAACTAGACTGTAATAACAGCAGGCATGCAGTGGCTGCTCTGTTATCTCTCTTTGAGAGTCCTGTGCAGGATCACAGTGTGTGTCTTGCTGTGTTTGTGGACGGCAGATGTATAACGATGAGTAAACAGGCATCTGTTTCTCCGATAACGAATGGGCTATCTTCACAACCTGTGTGCCTTTCTGATGACATGTGTGCCATTGTGTCTTTTTATGGCTTTTTTTTCCCAAGCATGTCCCACAAAATGACTCATTTTGTTCAGTCATATTTTTGTTTTTTTTAACCGCACCATAAAATCAGCATTAGAATTGAATGCTTTTTTTTTTTTAAACAGAAACACCAAATGACTCTCAAAGGAAATATCAACTTTATGTGCCCAAAACAAGTAATATCTGCTGCATAAAAATATAAAAATGACACTATAATATGCACATTTACTTATTTGTTCCTCAATATTCATCTTGACTCATTTTTTACTGCAAGCATTTAAAAAAACATGTGTGAAAAAGTGTGTGTGATTTTACCAGTCTTACACAGGAACAGCTTTCATGACTCAGAGAAGCTCGATGGACACACTCATCTTCTTTTCACCGATGTATAAGGTGACAGGCACTAACCACAGTGGATACACAGGAGAACATGAATGCAGGATATTCTGTTTTATACAACAAGCAGTATACAAACAGGCACTTAGATTGAGGTATCATCTGCTCCTGTTTCTGTTCTGGATTAATAAAATACATCCTGCTGAGCAATAAAGATTCAGCGACAGAAATCACCAATTAAGCAACAATCAGATTTTTTATACAACACATTTCCACCCAAAAACAGCAAATAAAAATACACAAATAAAACAGCCTGGTTGAGGAAGTATGTCCTTAATATGTTCAGTAAGTGCTCTGAGTGGGCAGCATCTGTGTGGAAGCGGGGTTATCTCCAGCGACACCCATGACAGCCGCCTCTGATGGAAGCATCAGCCCAGCTCTATCCTGACACCCGGGTGGAGCAGTGTTGCCCACGTGGCTGGAACAGGACTTGTGGGATGAAGTGGGGGAGTTGGTGGGGCTGAGCTGAACAGCCGTAGTGTCCTGCAGGGTGTGCTCGCTGGCCTCCATCTCAAATGCTGCTGTCCCCATCCGCACGAGCCCCCACTTCTCTCCTCCTCTAGCCTTACGGCACCCAGTGTGGGTGGGCGGCCTCCTGCTGACCACGCAGCAGGCTGTGAAAAAGGCCAGGGCTATCAGTAAGAGGAGAGGACCGATGATGATGGGGGGGTTACCAGAAGGGATGAAGGTGCTAAAGGCGAAAGCTCCCACCAGGGTGATGTTGATGCCAGCAAGCATGATGCAGAGTCCGCACGCGCAGCAGAGTGCCGGGGAGGGCAGGCTTGGGTGACGGGGCTTGGTGGGCTGATGGGGGACCTTCTTGAGAGCAGACGGTCTGGAGGTTTTGTCAGGTAGCACCATGTCTTATGGAGAAATCTGTGAGACGCAGAGAGGGTGAAGAAAAATGACTGATGGTTCTGTGACTAAATTCATCTTTTAGAGAGACAAAAGGGAGATGAGAGAAGAGTGCTGAAGAGTATGAGCAAAGGTTTCTTTGCAGTTTTAATAGACGCAAAATATTTCTAGGACATTTACTAAACTTTGCATTCTGAACAAATAGGGCAACTCAAAAAAAAAAGTCTCCACAGTTTTGTTTTAGCAATGGTGCAGTTTCAAGAAAAAGTAAATAACGTAACATATTTAATGCATGTGGCAATAGCAATACAAATCCAACTATCTCCCGGTAACAGAACTGGCATTAAACAATCAGAGGCGACTCTTGCAAAACACACTCATCCAAAAACCACATGATTTCCTGGAAATAACTTAAAAGCAACAACATTTCTCCTTATTCTCAGTTTCATTTACCTTAGATCAGAACCATAATCCAGGTTTGGGCGTTTTTCGTCCGTCCATGGAGTTCAGGATTACCGAGCAGGAGTCGGTCTCTCTCTCTCTGCAGCAGGTGACACTGAATTGCAGACACTCCGCTGCTGCTCGCCGATTTAGATTTAGATTTAGATTTAGATGGACCACTAGGGGCGCTAAAGTGCTCTGAAAGAGGCTAATCAAATTGGGCGCAATAAAGTAATGAAGCTTTGCGTGTGTTCACCTATCATTTATTTAAATGTATTTAATACGAACGATTACTGAGAAATGATAAAAGACAAACCTTTATCCCTTTAAGGAACAATGACAGTTTAACACAGCAACAAAAAGCAAAGAAACGACAAAAAAAAACATGGTGCCCAAATAATAAACAGTTCAAGAGCAGTTGTTGCATTTGTAGTTTTGTACATTTACTAAAGTGTTTTTAAGTTTCAAATTGTATTGTATTGCACTGTAAGTTAATGGTATTATTACACATGCATCAATTGACAGGATAGTTGGGTTTTTGATATTATTAATGCCTTTTATTCCTTTTTCTTAGGTTTTCAGGGCCTTATAGGATCAGGTAATATGTAATAAATTGTTCTCTGCTCTCTCCTTCTCTGCTTTCAAACACATCTCAAGGACTCAGCATCAGTGTGTGTTCAGGTATATAAGACCTTCCTGTCCATGCATCCAATACAAAACTGTTCATGAAGCTTCAGAACTGTGACATGTTCACTTGATTCAAAATAAACCAATTTATTACTATTGCTGACTCCTGAAAGAGATATTGCACCGAAAGATGAAGCAAGCAGTTTAAATGATGCAACAAAGATGAACAACAGGAGATGTTAAGGATCTTTTTAATGAGCACACAGCAGACAAGTGGAAATATGCTTTTCACTGGGAGCTTCACTCATAAGACCCCAGAAGAGCTTTGACACATTTCAATGGGACTCCATAATTGCACACTAACTGCATCTCATCTGATGCCATTACAGGTTGATGGTGCTTTGATGGTTCATAATGGGAGCTAGAGGGCTTTAACATAGCAAGTGGTTGTTGTTTATTCACTCCGAGCAGATCCGATCCCTGCCAGCGGATCATGACGGACCTTAGTTGCTATAGGGATGGGGTGTCCATGGCAACAGTGTGAAATCAGGGGCATGTCATTTAGCAGGCAACACATAAAGTTAACAGGGTCAGGGGAAATAAAAGTGATATGTTGCCATCAGTTGCCCCGCTCCAACATCGACAGGATCATAAATGAATGCAACAAATAAAAAAGGTAAAAAATATTTAATTATTTTAAAAAATAAGATCAAAAATTGCAAAAAAAAACTTCAACCAAAGAAAACCTTTGAGAAAGACTTCTACGCCTGGTTAGTCCAATTTTCTTCTACTGGAACATTCAGAATCAAAAAGACAAAACTTCACAACATACTAATACTTGTATAAAAATAAATCCCTTCAACACCAGTATGGTTTCCTCAATCGTATTGTAACAGCAGCTACCCACAATCCCCCTTCAAGTCTCATTCTTACGACCATGACAAATGTAACTTGTTCACTGTAGGTCAATCACACAACAAACACTCTGCGATATCAACTCAATAAGACTTCAAGAAACTAAGCAGTTTTTTGGGGGGATGGTGTTACCTTTCACATCAGTACAAAATGTGCAAAACAGAGTCTGAGGTAATGTTGGACTCTCATGAGGATAATAGTTAAAAAAAGAAATACTTAGTACAAGTGTAGGATTCACATTGTTGGACCAAAGTGATCTTTAACAACTTAATGTATTCAATTTCAGTTGAACCAAATTAGTGGTCAACTTTAAAGTACATCAGTGCTACAGGTAGCTTGTGTTTAGGTGAAATGATGAGAATCAAAAGAGTTTGATCAAAGGCCCCTCTCTAACTTCCACATCTATTCACAGTCCTGCACTCTCTTTGAATTCAACAAAGTTTTGAGAAGAACTCAGTTAAATGGAGGAAAAGTTTCCTTAAAGTGAAGTAAAATTTCTAACACGTAAACCATGTTTATCCTTTGTATCAGATCTAACACGCTGGCATGCTTTAAAAAAGCAAAAATAGAAGAAATCTCCCTTTTCTCAAGTGACTGAGAAGCATCAGTAGTAGTATTCCAATAAAATATTAATTAAACAACAGTTGGATGACAAGAAAAATAAAATCTGTTATAATTAGATGATATTGCATTAGGTCAGCAACAGCTGCAAAACTGAGCTGTACCTACAGTATGTAATGCCGAGTTCATTATGATATGTACAGACAGATACGTGGCATTAAGAGCTGCTTCTGCTGTGTTGGGGTCACTGTAAAATTAGGCATTATTTAGCAGTAATAGATATAAACGCATCCACGAAGACCATTGGAAAAGTAAACTCAAAGCACTTCTTACATAAAACAGTTCACTTCAAGAAATTCAGGAAGTTTTAAATAATTCCTGGAAGAACCTCAGGAGTCTCATTACAATTCCCTGGCTTCTTGGTGCCTAAACTCTGTCTAGGTGATAAGATTACTGGCCATGAACGAGAGCTTCAACACCAAGAACTTGTAGTTGCTTGTGATACTGTGCGGCTGATCCAACGAGGCTCCCTGTTAAAACAAAAGAATAAAAACACAAGGAGGAGGCAGAGGCTAAAATCAATCCAAAAAAAAACAAAAAACAAATGACAAGGGGGACTTGTACTGATCCTTCAGCCAGCAAGGTTGTCCGATGCAGGTGCGAAGTCCTGGCTGCGCAGGGCATTGGACTGCGCTCGCCTTCGGGCTAGTCTGGAGTTGGAAGGAGGAGAAAGCCTCATGGAGCAAACGATGGCCCCGACATCCTCCTGCTGCTCGTCGTGCTGAGAGAGCTGCCGGTTAAAGGCGATGGCGTCTGCTGCAAACTGAGTCAGGTCTTTGGTGCTGCTGTTCCTGGAAGAAGAAGAGGAGGCAGAGGAGGATTTAAGAGACAACTTTTCACCCATGGGTGCAATTTACTAATTTTTTATGACCCATTCTGTACTTCTTGCCTCCTCTCAGTTTTTTGCTCTAATCTTAATTCACTTCCTGGTGAGAGCATTTTGAAGCAAGATTCCCCCACAGAATTACGGCAAACTTGTGGCCATAGCAACAGGGGTGAGGGTGGAGGGGTGTTCTCTATTGTAAATGTTTCAAGAATAACATTACCCTATTTATATCAGCTTAGGTTATATCAAGAGTTTACTGTTCTTTTTTCTCCAACTGTTTTATAGTTTTTTAACAAATTACATAAATTGACTCACCTTCAGTCCTCACACACACTCACAGACACACAAACACAGTGACTACTCCTTTGACTCACTCAAATAAATAAATCTGCAGTAAATTTTGTAGCGTCAAATAATACATCTCTCGTGTCAAGGTTCACTCGCATTTTGATCACACACCAGGTGAGCCTTGTGCTGGAAGCCTGTTATTAATGAAGTAGAAAAGCTAAGAGTGAGTAATAACATCGGCAGCAACCAGCTGCACAAAATGATTAAATTATTAGATGTTGCTCTACAATCGATAAGCATAAACAGGAGGGGTGTAGGACATATCTCTCTCACGACACTTTATCGATCTTCAACGGAAATCTTCTCTACACATGGTACACACTTATACAAGTGCAGTTTATATAAGCATGAAACGTGCCTGTGCGATGTTGTTCAAAACACACCAGGATAAAGTGACCTTCAGAGTTTAAGTGCTGCTACAGGATGTAAAGGGCTGGAGTATGCCACATGGTTATGACGTACTGATATACATTGTGCATTTGCTCTAGAGCTTGTAACTCTGGTGTAATTGCACATAGACTATTGAGTGTGCATACAGACGATTATGGTCATACACAGGGTTAGCATACATAGATGTATTTATGTACGCGGTATTGCACTGGAGTTAGCTGCATAGATGTTTGTAGGCATAGTTAAAAATAGATGGTTATACATGGTCACAGATCTGGTTTGTTCTGAGCCACAGCTTCTGATGACCCTGGAAAGTGTCAAAGCTGGAGCACTATGTTCTCACTTTGAACATTTTGACCAAACGTGGATCATCTAAGGGGAACCTCGCAGACACCTCTAACAGTGGCTCTAATGTTTTTAGAGTCAATGGCCAGCAAATACACTTTGGCAGCCGTACATGCCCCTGGTTGGCCCGCTAAGGTGAAGTCGATGTCTGGAACTTGAAAACATCATCAGAAACACAAGACTTGACTTTCTAATGTGGGTGTCATACCTCTGTAGAACATGAGGAGTTGGAAGCCCTCTCTCTGGAGCATTCTGTAAAAAATATCATAATAATGGAAAATTACAAACAATAAATGAAAAATGGGTGATGCAGTGTTTTTTTTCTCAGACAATATTAGCACACCAAGCTCTAGAATGTCTCTCTGTTGCACACAGATTTAATCATACCCACCCCCTGCACCCAAGGGTGCTTGAGAACCTGAGCAGCACTGAGGCGCAGAGTTGCATCTCGGACTAACAGCTTGGATATGAGGTCCTTGGCCCCCTCTGTGATGTGACTCCAGTCCTTATCCGGAAACTCATACTTGCCCTGCTGGATGCTCTCAAATAGGTTGCTCTGAGGAGAGAGGAGGACAAAAGCATGAGAACCTGACTGTGAGGTTCACAGCAAGAAGCACATTAATGAATCTACTGATGACTGCATGCTGTTCCTCCAGGGTCTCTGGAGCCAAAAGACCCAACATTATCACGTGGTGAAGTGACGTCACAAACTAGTCATAATAAGGGGACAAAATAGGAAAACAATTCATGCCAGAATTACAAGTGTAGTCACGTCCAAGTTAAGCGACACAGCTACACACATTATTTTTCTCCTTATCATGGTTTAAAGCATTGGTTCCCACCTTAGGTTGCAGGCGCACCTATGGGGGGGGTGTTAGGCGCCGTTAGGTTGTCAAAATTAGATTTCTACATATTCAATAAAATCATGTTAAAATGGGGCGCTGGTGGCGCAGTGGTTAGTATGCGCGCCCCATGTATGGAGGCTATAGTCCTCAAAGCGGGCAGCCAGGGTTCGAATCCAGCCTGTGGCTCCTTTCCCGCATGTCATTCCCTACTCTCTCTCCCTGATTTCCAGCTCTATCCACTGTCCTATCTCTCCATTAAAAGCCCAAAAATAAATCTTGAAAAAAATAAATCATGTTAAAACATTACTGTGAAATGTATACAAAGGTCTCTTAAGAAGAAGTGTGTAGGCATATTGTAATGTGATTTTATCAATGAAAACTATTCAAATGTAAGTGCAAGTTTTGAAAGCAATGTATAACCTTTTATCATGTGGGTTCCCTTGCTCAGCTTTTATTAGACAAAAGTGGGGGGGGGGCTCTAAGGAAAAAGGGTGGCTTCGAGATTATAGTTAAAATGAGATAAGAACAAGCTAGAAAGCACATATACTATGATTACAATAAACTATGTCTGTCTGCCTCTTGCACACAAGCAACATTTATAGCCCCTCATAATCATACCAATATCTACTCTAAGTGCAAATCTGTGGTTCTTTGTCTTCTTTGTTGTGTCACTGTGCACAACGTGATGCAGGTGTAGCATGGATGTCTCAAAATGAGGTTTTCATGACTTGTGGTCGTTTTATCAAAATGAAGAAGGTAAAGGTGCACTTAAATAGGGTGCACTATGACACCAGTCAACGTGAGGCAGGGCAGTGCGACTTCAGTCTACTGTTGCTCTAGTGATAACTGAAGACTTGCAAATTAATTCTGAACCAGCCAGTTGTAACTTCACTTTACAACCTGCTCAGCTGCTGACTGAGACGCTTTGTATTCTGGGATTTGATAACTGGAAACACTTTCACTTTCTGCGACTTCCTGAAAATACATTACAGGAAACAAAAGCCAAATACCCCTTTGGTCAGTGTGCAGTAAGAAAAAAGGCAGGCTTACGGGAGAGGCTTTAAAACCACTATTTCATGATGGTGATGGGTTATGTGGTCAATGACTGTAAACCATTGGAAATGGGCTCATCAATCAGCCAAACCCGGATAGGAAATAATCCACATAAGTCATAAAAGATATTACATCCCACTGTAAGACCCAATTCAAAACCTTTTTTATGTTGTCAATTATTTCTATAACTTTTTAGAAATTGATCATTCACAATCAGAAATGGGCAGTGAGTGAATGCAGACGCCGATTGGATGAACATACCTGGCAGGATCTGCAGGTCTCTCCTCGGTCCCAGCCACAGTCGGTGCCACAGTGACCCGTGAAGGGGGGGCTGCCGCTCAGCAGGATGTAGAGGATGACCCCGAGGCTCCAAAGGTCACAGCGCTTGTCGTAGAAAGACGCCTCATCAGTGAACACTTCAACTACTTCTGGAGCCATGTACTCTGCAGAGCCACACTGAGAGAGGGCAAACACACAGAGCACACATCAAGAGTCCGGTTAGCTGTTTTAAAGATCTTGTTTGTGGTATGAATGTTGAATCAATCCGGTACCGGTGTGGTGAGCTCCGGAGTTGTTATGGGTGTACAGGCACTGCTGAGCTTCACTCCACTTCCCAAGTCAAAATCACAGATCTTAACTGGTGACACCTGAGGGAAAGATAAAAAAAACATCATTATATAATAGTTAGAATCTATACCTAGGGACAACTAACATTCTTCTGCAAGCTTTGTGTTCTTTACAAGTCACTTACACGATCGGTATCTTCACAAAGGATGTTCTCCAGCTTAAGGTCTCTGTGGGCAATGCCTGCAGAAAAGTACAATGTCACCTTGACAGAATTTTAAAAAGCAGTTTTTCATTTGGTTGCGTGGATGTTAACCTACCTTTCGTGTGGAGGAAGTCAAGAGCCTGAGCGATGTCGCGGACCACCTTACTGGCCTCCAGCTCATCAAAGTGCTTTCGGTTCTGGATGTGTGTAAGAATGGAGCCTGAAGGAGAAGACAATCGCCTGGAGCTATCAATCTGTGTTCAAATGGATTCATCTACAAACACATATCAGTTTAATGATTGTATTAATGTCGAGTTATGCATTTTAACTTACCTCCACGCAGCTTTTCAAATACCAAATAGAAGCAGGAGCCGTCTTCAAAGAACTGTATCAACTCCAAAATGTTCCTGAGTCAACATATTTCACGATTATTAGAATGTCTTTTTTTATCTGCGTTTGTTTAAATTCATTTAATTTTTTTCTGATACAAATGCACTCACATGTTTCCCTGGCATTGGTAGAGAGTCTCCACTTCTCGAAACACTCTGCTGCGGCTGTGCCCTGCACTCTTTTCAATGATCTTTGTAAAAACAAAAAAATGTGTGTAAATATTTGATTTCATATTTAAAAACTCTCTGGTGTTACATTATACATGATTCTGTCTGTCTTTGATTATTAACTTTATCTTGAGTTTAACTAAACACTGTTAAAGAAGAGAGTGTGCCGAACAAACTAATAACAAGTTATACCAAGACAAGATGTCTGAGGTTTTCTCGTGTTTCTTTTTACTAAAAACTTCAAACTTATACTAAGTCCAAGTGATTTTGAAAAATTGGGCTTATTAATGGAAATACATTTTCCTTCAATGAATGATTTCTACAACTTTCTGGGCTCCTTTAGGCACAGCATGAGACCAATTAACTCTTTTAATGGCGCCTAAAAAAAGCTTCCTTACTAACCTTCACAGCAAACTCATGTCCATTCTGGAGACTTATGCATCCTTGAACTTTAGCATAAGCTCCCTGACCAAGCACCTCATCTGTCAATTTGTAGAGATCTGAAAGAAATGTGATATATGAAACTGACGCAGGTGTGTTTTTGACACAAATTAATAATTATAATAATAATAATAATTGATGCAAATTCAAGACAGCATGTCTGGCAGTACCGTCAAAGGTGCCTTTGGAGCTGTCTGTCGCTTTGGTTCTTTTCTTCTTCTTCCTTTTAGCTGCATCTGGGATGTTCACTGGGTGACTCTTCTCAGTTTCTGTCAAAGCACAGAGGAATCCAATCAAATTTGATTAAAAAAAAAACAGTACACTCTTTGTGTTAACGTATAGAGAAGCATCATAACATCAAAAGCTGTTGTACCTGCTGGGGCTTGGGAAAGGGTTTGTTGTCTTTCCTCTAGAGTAACCCCATTATCCTGAATCCCCCCACAGCTCCCCATTTGGCTCAGAGCCAGGGAGTTATCCTAACAGAGAGAAGGCAAGGGGGGGGGGGGGAGAAAGCATGAGAAGGAATACACAACTCTTCCACTTTCCCACTTATTTATCAGTTTTAAACAGGCTAACTATGTCACATCATTGTACGGTACTGTTACTACTATAACTAACCAGAATAAATGCATCTTCTCATCCTGCCAAAAACAGTGGCCCGATAAGAATAAAGGAAACAACATGATAGGCCCTATCTCTCTGTCGTGGATATTACCAGAAACATTTCTACAAAAACCAGTAAAAGTGCATGACTCATGGAAAGTGATGAAACTTCTGCATTTATGTGTCGACAACCTGTGCAGTCGGTGAATTAGCTTCTGGTTGTATCTCGTCAAACAGGAAGTCAAACGTGTTGAAACAGCTGGGACCTTACCTGGAAAGAGTGCTGGAAGGCATGTAACTCAGTCATCATGCTGTGCCTCACCATACCTGCCAACTGAGACAATATTGCAGAGATATAAATAAAAGGGGACAAGCAAGTTGGTAAGACATAGATGTTAATCCATTACATTGTATACGTGAGTTCTTCGTTTCCCTCTCTGGTCTCAAATTTGTCTCCGTCTAGTTTCGACTACTGAGTGACAGAAAAGCCCCATAGCTTGTACTTGATATCTGGTGTACAAGCCCAAAGTGATTGTAGATATTAACAGATATCTCGACGCTGATTTTAGCTCACAGAGGAAGTGTTGACTTACCAAAGGATTAGCATAACACACGAAAAAAGGGTATCGATAGCCAGCTCAGTAGCGGTACGATATGCCTCATTGACATTAGCAGTGTTGCAACAAAAGTTAAATATAGGCGATAGGAAAAGTATTTAGCAGAGTTACTGCTGACTATACAATCCAAAGTTAGCCCCGGCTAGCTAGCAGAAACACTTAGCTACCCTTTTCCACCTATTCACGTCTAAATTATAAATACTTTACACATTGAGTCGAGAAAGGTCCCCGAGGATCCCACGAAAAAATAGATACAAAAAACCAGTTTCTAACCTGTGTTCAAACCAGCAAAAACCCCCTTTGTCAGAGCCTCTGGCAGCTGATGTAAATATCCTTTGCTAGCTCAGATCCATCTTTCAGTGCAGACAGCCAGTGACGCGCAGGGCGGGAAAACACATAAACAGCTATATGCCCCGCCCCCTTTTTTGCATAGCTTCTCCTCCTATTGGTCGAGAAAACAGCTGACTCTTCTGCGTCACTTGGATTGATTCACGCCCCGCTCCACGTAGTTGGGTATTTTTTGTTCATGATTCTGATCTTTATTTATATCTGATTTATAGTTTCGTGAAGGAGCTTTGGCCTGGTCACTTATGAAAAGAGGAAGTGCGGCCAACGCCACATACCTTCTAAATGTCATCACTATTATCTTGTCACTTCTTGATTTATCGCTGCGTTTTGAGTTGTAATAGCCTGCCCTATGTAAAAGAAAAAAAAACACATTTGAAAAATCACAGACCCTTCTATGGCAGCGTTTTTTTTTTTGCTTGCCACTATAAAACGCTGACATCACAAACAAAGCAGACATTTTCCAATAAAATTAGACTCAACACTGTTTATAAAAAGATCAAACATGAACATGCATGCAAAATAAGAAAGAAGAAATATGAGTACAGAAGACTTAGTATTATAAACTAACAGACTAACAAAATAGCATTAAGCACAATCATTATTGTATGAAAAAGTTTTGATGGTGCACTCAAGAAGAAGTGTGGTAGATAGTTGACCTTTCAAGTTTTGCATCAAAAACCTCCACCACCTTATAAAACATTGTTCTTTGAATGGAGTGTTTTGAATGGGTCTCAGATTATTTCAAAGTGTAAACTTCTTTGTCCATGTGTTTAATTGCATATCTTCTCCGTCATCTCTTTCTGTAGGAAAAGAAAAGAAAGTTAATGTTTAGACAAACAGAAAATGTGTGAGGACATGTGTGTGTGCGGTACAAACCTACACTTCCAGTTTAGAGTGTATTGCTTGTCATTGTGCAAATAAGACCAACAACAAAAAGATTATCCTTTGGAACTTAAGGTTTGACAGTAAAACAAGGGTTGGCTTACATTTATCTTTAATGTGTGTTGACATACATTTATCATCCATGTTTTAATATGTTAGGGAAATTACACTCCTGTTTTACAATGATAACTGAAGCCTTTTATTGGCACTTTAAGCCCTTTTCTCCACGCTCATGTGGGCAGGATGCTCTCACTGTTGGAAAAAGCAACGATTATTCCAACTGTGGGCTACCTTATTGAGTGTGCATTTATTAAAAAAAATATGTGTTCATTTGGGCTGCTTCCACTTGAATGACAAAGAGAGTGATACTGAGATCCTTCCCAAAACAAAACAGTCATTTGATCCTATTTCCTCTGCTCCCTGTCCTCACTAACACACATCTGAGGTTTACTCTATTGTCTCACCAGTGGCTCCAGTTCTGAATGATCGATGAGGTTGAACTCTGAGATGAAGTAGTAATAGTGTTTGTAGCAGGTATTGATGTGTGCTTCGGCCCCCATGCTGCAGATGCTGTCAAAGTGATGGATGTAAACGTGTACAAACACCCTGAAAAGGCGGCTCAGGATCTTCTTGCACACCTGCTGGAAGTTCTTAGGGAAAGGTACCCCTGATGTGAAGAAAAGAGAAGAGGGTTATAGAAATGTTAAGTAAGACCCCACCTGTGAATCAAACTTTTCATCAGAGACATAAATGTAATGATTTTCTAAAATGTAAATCCCCATTTATTACATAAGTCATACCCTAAAGGTTATACTGTTTCACCTCAACAGCATCAATCCTCGAGTTCTAGTCAGTAACTTAATGAAAGCTGATTTACGACAATTTATTCCAGACATAAAACATGATCACGTTTCTTCCACCAAAGTGAAGCCTCTGTATAACTTATCTCTGAACTGAGACTCACAGTAACAGATGGACAGGAGCTACTCCCCGGGAAGTAGTGGACCAAGAAATGGCACAGAAAGGAACTCTTGGCTATAGTTGCTTAAAGTTAACTGCTTGCTACACTGGAGTTCCAGAGAAATTGGCATCTATTCCAAGGTGATGAAAGAGGAAGGTTATTGATGGGTTTTTAGTTTGGGCAGTCACCTAAGTCACTGTGTTTTCCCAGCAATGGAAAAATATCAACAAATTCCCTTGTAAGGGATAGATGACCCAGGCGTAGTTGATGCCTTATGAAAGGCCTGTTGAGGTATGCAAGACAAAAGAAAGTTGGGGGAAAAAAGCTGCTGCACTATGCAGCATTATTTTGCATCTAATGATAGACATATTCATCTTTTTCTTTCCCTATATCGAGTCCTGGTAAAGGTCAAGAAGACAAAATCTATGTTATGTGACCTGCACACTGTGAACGGTAACCCTAATTCTCAGAAAAAGTTGTGCAAAATGAACAGAAAATAAACAACTTCATTGGTTCAAACTGAGTGCTATTTCGCTTTTGGTGCTAACTACTGGGCTAACTTACGGATTATGAATACAAATTCAAACTACCTAATAATAAAATTTGATTGTCAGATCTGGTGCTTATATAAAATAACACCACAATCATCCTGTTCAATCTCCTCTAAATGTCAGTCCCACTCTTTAATTAACCTCCGCTTGAACTTGATCATCCCATCCAAGATGTTAATGACAGGGAACACTCCTGCACTCCAGGCTGACACACAACATCATCGTGCAGTCAGCAATCAATCTCGCATTAGGTTACACACTCAATAATGGTTATTTGTAGACTCTTCACACACCTACTCTGGTGGGGAAGATATCCTCATCATTGATAAGAGACTCTATCCAGTCCATTAGCAGGTTCATGTACTTGAGAGCAGGCAGCTTGGTGGGCTTCTTGTAGTCGTCTCCATCCTGCCACCTGTACTCATACCTAAGCCCCCCCGACATGATGGGACACGTCCGCTCGGTGCAGAACTCGCTCATCGTGCCGTAGATCAAGTTGATCCTGTTGAAGAAATCCACCACATGAACAGCTGTCCAGTCGTTGTGGTTCTCTCCCTCCGGCAGCTGCACCACCTTCCTCAGGTCCAGTCCGGACTTGAGCGAGGCCTGCGCCTTCTTGTAGAGTTCAAATCGCTGGGTGCCCGGTTCAAACCGCTTCCTTGGCCTGAATGTTTTGTCTTTGCTGAATACTTGTCCAAGACACAATGCCATTGACTCAGTGGCTTCCCCTCAGATAAGGGGAGGACAAGCTTTCCCAAATGACAAATGGTTTGAGTCTGATAAAGGGTGGCCTTCCTGAGAGATAGCTTCAACTCAGAGATCAGGTCACAGGAATCAGCTTCTGTCATTTAGAGATTGCAAGTTGCTCTTGTTTTCAGATGGAGGGACATTTCTGTGAAGCAGAACAAGAGAAGCCAGAGGTTTATTCTTTGTCAGTCCACTGCTGTAGGCTGAAATTACAAAAAAATTACACATTAGCAAATAGCAATATAACTGAGGTAAACCCATAATTGTCAGATATGTAACAGAAAGCTTTGCAAAAAAAAGGAAGATTGCAAGCATGCTTTAAATAATTTGTTGGTAAAAAAAAAAAGAAAATAGTAATCTTGTAAGCTAAACAGAAAACTGTACAGTATCTCTGAACTAGAGTTATTTCATCCCAAATGCACCAATATTGTCCCTACTGCTCTGTGTAACCAGAAATGACCTCATCACCAGATTTTCAGTAGCACACAGAGATAAAAATAGCTGCAGCTGTAATTAGCTGTGGCATTTTTTCAGGCAGAGAGTTCATCATAATTGACAGAATGAATGGTGTACTTTGAATCACTCAAATTTGATTAATTATAGAGATTATTACGAGACAAAACATCCACAGTACAATGACAGCTTTGCACAGACATATAGCACTAATATAAGTTCTGTCATCCACAACTTGTAAAATACTTTTTATATGTAGACCCCAGGAAAGAAACCAAAGCTTATGCTGGGTTTGAGGGGGATCCCCAATAGATAGAGAAAATAAGAAAGAAAGAAGAAAGAAATGGTGTCGTGACATCAAATTAGTTTTTAAACACGAAGGAATACAACTTGAAAAACATGAAAAACATAGACGAGTTCCTGCGTGGAAATGGGTCACGGAAATTATTTCTCTGTTGGCTATTTACCATCTGGCTCATATCATTGACACTGTTCAGGAGTTTGACCTAGTTACGTACTGCTGTAACTGTCATTATAGTCAAATTAAGGTCTTAGCATTCAAATGTAAGAGGCATAGGTTACTATAGGAAAATGAGGTGGGAGGTTTATAATACATAAAATACAGGTCTGATGCATCCTTCAAAATGTTACATTTAAATGTGTTGTATTTGCAAAACTCTGCTGAGTTTGGAATCGTATCTGTTCCTACAGGAGACTGCATCTTTATGTTGCTTTCACAGTTATGACTGCAGTCACATTCAAGTGGTTGCAACATGATACTGTATCCGCATTTGTGTCCCATTTTGCACTTCCTGTGGTTGTTTCTCTGCATGCGACTCAAATAAGCAGAAGTCTCTGATAGTATATTATCATCTGCACTCGCTTTATACTGTAGACTAAATGCTGATAAAAGTATTTGTCATGGACTTAGGTTGACTGTGCAGCGCACCAGAAAAAAACTCACAATCTAAGACTACTAAAGTGTCTTTAAGCATAATTTTGCTGTTTGTTCAAGTTTGATGAATCGGTGGTGATTTAAAAGCATGTGAAAGATGAGAAGGGTACTTTTTCTTTCCATTTGTTTTCACAGTCTGCCTGATCCCAGTCACAACTCACCACTGGGGGACCATGAATACGTGGTCATGAGATAGCTCTGTATTTGTCCAAAACAAAAGGGCTTCTGAGGAAAGTTTTAGTGACAGTGTTACATTCAGTACCCGGTTCAGGGACACACATTCAGTCTAACATTAAACAAGTACCCTCCTAGTAACCAAACAACTAACTTGTTTGTAAAGAAAAAAGTGACAGCATGTGGGACATGTGACTCTAATTTGCACTACTTTACGCCCCTCTGCATGCCTCAATAGCCTCAGACCCAAGCATGTCCGATCATGCACTGTTGGCATATTTTCATGGTTGTTATTGGCTTTGCTGACAAAAGTACTCTCAAGAATACCCGACAGACACAGAAGAGGGGGGAAAGGAAAAGAAAGTATTGCAAGTCACAGGAAATAGAAATTTTAAAAAATGAGTGTGAGAAATCAAAACAAGAGATTACAGAAAAAACTGTAGCTGCAGACACCGTACCTGGCTGAAATCCTACAGCCCACAATCTGTGATGTGCTGGAAAGGCAGGAGAAGTTCAGCAATGAATCAGGAGCGGGACAGCTTTACTTTTAACTCTTCAATGAGAACACCTCCAATTGCTCAGCCCCCCTTCGGCTCCTCTGTCCTTCATTGCAGGCAACTTACAGACCGAAAGACTCCAGCTCGATTCCACAGCACAGACAACTCAGTGAAGAGAGAAAAAGTTGTTTGGCTTTTCTTCCTGTGAATGATGTCACATCCTGACTTTGTCTACTGGGCTCCACTGCCTGTGTGTGTTTGTCTGTGCCTAAATGTGGGTGTGTGCATTGAGAACCTATAAATTGGAAGAGTAGAAGGGCTGGAAAAGGTTTTTCCAAACCCCCACTTCATCCTCCCTCTTATTTTTTTTCCCTCTTTTTCCTCAGAGAGAAGCCAGCCCACTTGTTCCAGAAAAGCCCAGCCCTCTGGTAAAGGTCCTGAGAAAACCACCCCTGTTCTTAAGCCACATATAAGACAGAGCGAACAGAATGATATTTCTGATATTTTCCACAAATATTTCTGGATGTTTGGCAGTCCATGTCCCTCTTTTTTTATGTGTCTCAATAACATTTCATTTAAATTCTTGGCCTGTTGAACTCAGAGCTTACCCTTAAATAGAGAAAGTGCTGCAATCCAAAAAAGAAGTTCAAAATAAAATACCTTTATTCAAATCATTATCAAACAAGTTATGCTCGAGTAAAACAAACAAATTCCAGGTTCCCTTGGGGATTGTGTTTTTTTTACAACAGCTGTCTTGACTGTTCCCTTTGACTGGAAGGTGAATGAATGTCACACCAAAGAATGAAGAGAATGTTGGTTGCTGCTACTGTATGCACATTAATGTCACCAAGCAGAAGCTGTCTAGACTTTTTGTTATATAATTCTCATGATACAGTGATGCAACTGTAGCACATGGAATGAGATAATGTGTAACTTAATAAGTAAACGCAAATGGATTTAAAATTTATTTATTTTAAAATTGCTTTTTGCAATAAGATCACACAGCTTTGAAATTTTCTACACCGACTTTTACCAAACATGTTTTGTGTATTATAGGTTCAGAAAAGTATTGCAAGTGAGTAACAGCTAATAGCCTATATAATAATAATAATTATAAGACAATTCTTTTTGGAAAATTATTGGTTTATCAATGAAGATGATAAAAAAAATGGGCTGACTAATAAGACCAAAATGCATTATAGTAAAATATTTGTAATAATATTAATATGATGTTCCTTTTTGGTTATTATTTTTTGTGAGTAATATTATTGTTTTTCCTTTACTGGGTAGGTTTGTGCTTATGTTTGTGTCTTCAGTATGTGCAGTATATAAGTTTATATACATGTATTTATGGATAATAACAACAAAAACAACAATAACAAAAATAATAATAACAATAACAATAATAACAATACAAATGTAAATAAAAAGGCATTTTGCTATAAGTTGCAGTGACCCAACATGTCAGCTTGGGGTCACTATGACTGTTATTATGAGAGATGTTTTATGATATATTATGAATTAACATGACAATTTATTTTATCAGACCACTAGATGATTTTCTTCTGGAAAAGTCATTGACATGATATAAACCTATATCATTTAAATTATGAGACGACATGACAGAATGTTGGCAGTTCATTTTGTTTTACATTCCACTCGAGCCTTTCAGTGTCGACATGCACAGGAAATGTGACAGATGAAACCTGTTTCCGCCTTCTGCTCTAGTTTTGCTCTCGGTGCAGTAGTCATCATCAGTAAATGCAGCACAAGAGGAAGTGGAACCAGTTGGGCCTTTTGTCACTTTTAATTGTCACCCAGCGTAGTACTCTGTCATCACTCACTCACCTTAACCTCGTTGCTTCGAGCCCTCAAACTGGCAGGACAGATTCCTTACTCAGAATCCAAACAAACTCCTGTACCTGTTGGCTGGAGAAAGTGTTCAGTATTTTATTGCAATATCAACACTGTATTTAAACATAGAAGGACATTGTAGGGTGCCATGTATTGCATTAAAAAATCATTGTTTGGGTCAGCATTAAGAGAATTTTAAATATTTCTGAGTTGATATCTGTGTCTTTAATCTGAAGTGAAACTAGTCACATATTGCTGATGGCATGGGTGTGTCCTCTGTGGTTCTTAAGTTCCCCATTAGGCCCCAAGTAAAGGCTAACAAAAGAAAGAGCACTTAGAGCAGCATGTGGACAGTTCACTTCTTTATATGTATGATTTATGAACACGCAAGCTGGGCAGATGTCTCACATATTGTGTTTTAACTTTGCAGAAGGCTCAATACCTTCTTTCTTTTTGTATCCTTAGGGGCCAGACTCTTTCATTTAATGATTTGCAGAATGAATAAACCAGAAAGATATCTGCACTGTGTAAGGGTTGTCACTTTTTTTTAGGACTCCAGAACAGTGTGGCTGGTGAAAGACAAAAGCTTTGATTCCTTGTTAAATGCTTTGGGCTGCATGTTTATTATTATTAATACAGGGATACAATGTTTGCAATAAATTAAGAAATTAATGGTGGAATCATGTTGCTATTATCTTTAGGCCAATATTAATTATGATTTATGCAATTTTTAATGTTTTCCACTATAATATAACCCATCTACTGGCTTTCTTCACACTAAAGACCAGGGCATTGGTTATCTTCACACTCCAAAATACTGTTGAAACTAGAGTAAAGTCAAACCAAGAAGAGGTAGCCTAAATCCTACATCACATTAGTCTGAGGGAGCTTCAGGTAATTAAAAACTGAAAGAAGCTGCGCTGTCTGATTTTGTGGGATAATTTCCATGGCATTTTTTTTTTTCTAAATGTCGATGGCATTGATTCAAAGCATATTTGAATGATTACGTCCATATTAGGCGACCAAGTCACTTCAGAGTAGAGCGCACAGACTGTAGAGAGATGACTCCACCTTTTTTCCAGTTGAACCAAAGGAAGGGCTGGGTCACGGCGAGAAAGATTTTAACGGAAAGAAAGAGGAAGCTGAGCAGAGAACTTCATTCATCAGAGTTCAGTAGCTTGATAAGCCTGCTTTGGACCGTCTCTACAGGTTGGATTTATCTCTTAATAACTGCTTTCTGACACGGTTTGCATGCGTTTGAACATAGGACATTTAGCCGGGTGAGACTTTCGGTAATTTCAGGTGGGGACACTGATGGAGGCGCGCGCGACGTCTTATTCGCGCAGCGTCACGTTTTACTTCAGGTGGCTTGATTAGTTGTTAGTGTTTCAAACTTGAGTAACTAAGACGTGGCTTTAAACACATGATTTTGGCGTTTTGTTAAGTCGGGAGTCACCATTGACCTCGTGTCCGGTGTTATGTTGAATATGTGTCATCCACTTCTCATACCGACTAGTTTAGCTACCGGGGCTATTGATGCTTTACCCGCTTCTCATAAGCTGCACCTGTGCTGCAGACAAAAGTGCTCATTGACAGCCGGACATCCTCCTTTACACTTGGTATCGTAGCCTGTACGCAGCACATTTGAAGGTAAATGATAATGACAACTTTTCTTTGTTAATTCTAGCTGTCATACATTTCAGGTCAACGGAAGTAATGAGGAAGACGTATTAGTTAGCCTGTGTCTATGTTTTAGCAGCAGGCTGTGAATTGGGCAACTATACAGTACTATTAAACTACTTCCCAATAAGTTTAGCAAAACAAATGCATTTAATTAAAATGTTTCTGGGACTTTATCTGAAAGAAGGGCACAGATGTTATAGTGCCATAACAGGTAATAAATGGCTCAATGGCTCACCAATACTTTATTGATGATTCTGTTATATTGTTTTATGCTGCCACATAATTTAATGATGAGGAGTTATTTCTTTTTTTACTTTGTGATGTATAGGCTATAAACTATATGTCGAATCAAGTCATTACTTATATTATTGTATCCATTGTGCCACCATCACTGAATGTAATGGCATTATGTTTTTTTTAAAATTTAATCACTGTAGTAGAAAGCAGAAGCACTCCAACTACACCTCATTCGTGCACTAAGCAATGGTGGGAGCCTAATGCTAAGGCTGTATGTTTTTACCCCATATGAAAGTGTTGTTTGACAACTAAACACGATTGAGATCATTTGGTTGAAGCATTTTGTGCTTGTCATTTTACTTTAAGCACGTGGTGCTTTTTGATGTTTTTATGGAAAAAGTGATAATGCTGAAAATGCTTGCGGCACCCTTATATTTCCAGCTGACACTAGTTTATACTCCCCCCGTCAGGTGAGGGTCCTCTATGGTGCATTAAGGTCCATTGACTTTGTGTGGACATGTAAACATTTGCTGTTACTAACAACTGCAGGATTGAGACAAGGAGCCTCAAGGCTAACGGCCCAGGTGTGTCTCTGATAGTAATGTAAACACTGAAGGGCCATTGTTAGTAGTAATGCTCCCCCATGTAAAACAAACTAAGGCAATAACAAAGACTATGAAAGTATAGGGTACAGACAATGGATAAAACATGGCTTCATGTTTTTCTCAGGGAAACTGTTTCACACTGAGGTTTGGGTGTCTATGCAACACTTCTACAAACAGATGACCACAGTCCTCTCCTGTTAGTCACTGAGCAGTTACAGAGAAGTTATTTGCTAGTTTAAGGAATATGTGCAAGGCAAGGCAAGTTTATTTATATAGCACATTTCAACAACAAGGCAATTCAAAGTGCTTCACACAAGACGTCAAAAGCATCATGACAGAGGAAAGAAAAGAAACATTAAAAAGAAAAACACACACACACCATGTAACATGTCAGCGACTCAGTGCCCTGAAGCACAAAGAGCAATCCTGTCTTTGAAAACTCTTGGACAGTTTGAGATCCTGACTACCCAGGTTTTCATCAATGTTCCCGAGGGTGTTTGAATAATGTTTGAAACACTTGAGCTTGCTGTAGCAGCACATCTGGCGATCTGTAAAAAGTGTCACAATTAACTTTGGATCTAAATGTTGTCGGTTGAGTTTCACCATGTTAGGTTTTTTACAGTAAATCAATGATTTGAATCCTTCAAGTCAGCCTCTATCGCCAATAATGTTCAAGTGTATTTACATAACTATGACAACTCCGATCTAATTTGAATTTTTGTTGGTTAATGCATTAAAATTTCCCACAAGGATCGAAGTTGCTTTAAGTGACATCTACATGCATACAGCCTATACGTTTCATATGCTATGAGAGGTTACTGTTTAAACACCATTAGGAGCACACAGTTCAGACTTTTCCTACTCTATTTGACCTGCTGATCTTTAAGGAGACAGTTTTGACAGTCTTTTTTTGTCACTATGGGTGGAGATGCTACCATACCTGACATACCTGCATTTTAAAGGTAAACATTGTAAGTTACATTTTAAGAGGTCACTGTTAACCATTACTGCTACTCTTGTGTTTTTAATTACAGCTCTTTCATCTGTGTACATGTACTTTGCAACTTTGAACACAACCCCCCTAGGTCAAAGCCTCGTGGTTTACAGAACAGGTTAGTCTATAGGAAGACATGAGAAGTTGTCCATTAACTGGCCCAAGCTTAACCTGATCAAAAGCAGAAGTTGTGACGACATTGATTGGGGCCTTGCCAGAATTTACACATTACGCTAAACACGCTTGAACCCACGTGAACCAATGCAGTAGTAGTCTTTTGTTGCACTACAGAATGGGATTTAGTGTCATTTCTACCTTTTTGGATGTGCCTTTATAAAAAGATTTAGTTGTCACTGGTTGTTTAATTTGAACAGGTTTACTTCATTGTTATAAAGAATAACACATTCGATTGGAATAACATTGTTTAACTTGCTCTTGTCTGGCAAGAAGACAAAGTAAAGTCAGTTTATGGAGCCAGTGTTAGCATTGCATTGTTGTTACTTTATATTAGCCGCGGATGAGTGGTTGTTTATAGTAACCAGCATGCCTTGAAAGTACCCTTGCAGGGTTGAATTACTTTTCCTGTGGATGATGTTTAGATTTGTAATTTCTGCTTGCTTGTCTGCATAGCCACGAAGAGAAGGACAGGGAGGTTAAGTATCTGACTATTTGTTCTTCTGAAGGGGTGCTGCATCAGTTGTTGGACATTTAGAACAAAGGTCATATAGCAAAGAAAGCACACATTTGATTAACATTTAAGTATAGAAGACTTGGATGTAATTGTCTTTTTTTTTGGAACTGCTTAATGTTATATTTAATGACCTGGAGTACATTATTAAGTACAGATTTGCTCACATGAAACATTTGCTTGAGTCTAAGAAGTGGATGTTAATGTAATATTATTAGCATCTTTTGTATTCTTGACAGACATTGGGTGTGTAATTTCAGTCATAGTAAAATCTTCCTCTTACGTAACCCCATCCTGTCTGTCAGCTCTGTTTTCCGCTTTCCCCATTTATCAAGTGTGACCTTTTGATGTGTAGTTGTAGTATGCTCTCCCATAAAGCACACACACGAGGCACACCATGGAGTGCAAGAAAAAAATATCAATGAGTGGAATTGATCTTGGCTTCTGCCGAGCAAATGATGAAGTGAAAAAAGTTACAATTGAACAAGGAACTGAGCACAGGTAGAAAACAAATAGCCAAACTTAATCTGATACATTTCGGTTGTTTTAGGATTGTCTTGTAAAGGCTTGTGTTTTATCAGGATCCTCCTACATATCAATTATTTTTTCCCTCTGTACTTTGTGTCTTTGTGGAAATTCCTTTCCAAATGGAACTTGTCAGATCAAGTCAGAACTTGTACTTTTTCATGGCACCGTTAGGCATGGCTTACAGTTAAGGGTTGTAGGTTTGACACATGGTTAAACCCTATTTATTTCTATGAACTCAAAACACATATATCTTTAAAAAAATTAATAAATACAAACAATGATATGACTAAAAAGTATTTTTATTTTTTTCAAGTTAATCCGGTTGATCTTGCTATCCTGAGTTTGATTTTAAATATCTCTTGCCGTTTACAGAACAGCTTGCAGCTTCCACTTTGACCTACATTACTGATCATAGATGTGTTGCATTGTCCTTGGCAAGAAATAGATATTCAATTTTCTTGATAAACTTGTCCCTGGATGTTGTCTGAACAGTCAATCTTCTACCCTCTATGACCTAAATGCTTCATGGTTCCCTGATGGAGAGATGATGGCTCAACCAAAGTACAAAACTCAAACCAAACGTATCATCAAAGGAAAACAAATCGCGACACTGAATCAAGAATACGAATACGTGATCATTTTTTTCTTTTTAGGTGGGAAACCTGTCACCTTTATAGTCTCTCATGCTCCCTGCACCTGTTGAGCTGCAGTCATTTTTAGTCGTTTTGCCCCAGGTTGAGCTCATTTATAAGGATGCAAACCTCCATTGTTGTGTGTGGAAAGTTCCAGAAATCTGAGCCGTAGGTGGCTGAGGCCTTCAAAGGTGACGAGAGAGAGGGAGGGGCTTAAAGAGAATAGGACCAGTGTTAAGGTGCAAGTAGGGGTAATAACGCTCCCCCACCACCATCTTCACACTCACTCACTCACACCCACCCTCACCAAAACACAAGGCAGGGAACATGGTGGAAGCATGTCAATCCAGAGGCTAGTTCTGCTACATTCCTGTGGTGGCGAAGGGTAGTAAAAGTTTTTGCCACCTAAGGAATTTGTTGTCATGTTTATTTTCTTCAGTGGGCATGCAAATGAATTTATCTTGCTCAGTTTGCGTTTCATTTAGTCAACTGTTTTCATTTTCTTATCATATCACTAATCATGTGTTCATAGATTTGTTGTTTATATTAAAAAGTGTATAATTGACTCTGACAAGGTATCAACACAGTTAAGAATGAATAATTCTTCATTTTTAAAGCTGGATTATGAAATGATTAATATATTATTATTGGTAAAAAAGCAGTACTATAAAGTGTTTGCCATTTTATTCAAAAAATCTGATTTTCACAAAACGTCCATTAAGGTTTCTGAGAACTATGACAGATCTGATTCACATGTTGTAACAATTATAAAACAACTCCATTTAAAGCTGTAAAATAACCAAGGCAATGAGGACACTAATGGCCTAAAGCTCCTGCGGTGAGGAACTTTGGGTCTGTGTCGGTCTTTGCTGCCCTGTGGTTATCTCTTTCCTGTACGTGTGTATCTAGTGTTGTTTCTGCCCAAATATATATCCCTGCTGATTAACAGTTAGGTGTATCACTCATAGAGAATATCTGCCATGAAAAATGTAAAAAAAAATAAATGAAGGCTTTTTCTTCAGCATGCTGTGAATAGTCTCGTCTGACACCTAGCCCTTGACAGCATTTACAGACATGAAAGATACTATATGGAAATAATCAAACTGTTGCTGATAGTCTTGTTTGCTTTTATAGGAAATTGTCTTTTACCAAATATATAAAACTTTGATATTGCACCACATATATCTATCCTGCTGTTTTAGCCATGACTGTGTCTTAATGTTCATGTGCACAGACCCTACACAGTTCAGTACATGTTGTATGTCACAGAGCATACCTACACATTAGAGCATGTTTCACTGATCCAGTGTTTTTCCTCCTATATTCAAAGTGCTTTAAAGTGAAGAGCTGCAGAACAGTTCAGATTAAATCAAGTTGTCCTTGTGTTTGAATCTCATTTAAGCTCCTTTTCTATCATCACAGTTATGTCAGATAGTATATCTTGACAGAAATGTCCTGAGGCTTTAGGTGACTGCTGACCTCAGGGCACAGGTAGAGCATGCTGACGCATGCCTTTGTTTTGTCTTGACTTGAGTTTGTCATGCTGCTGGCTTGATTGGAATGTGTGCTACTTTTTTGGACTTGAGATTCGTATGCATTTAGCTGATATTATCTCATTCCGCTTGCCATCCACTCTGTTTTCAGGTTCATGGTGCTGCTGTTCACGAATCTCACAAACTTGTTCTTAAAAGTTGAGAACGCAGAAAGAGCTATCAATAAATGAATGAATGAATAAATCTTTTTATTAGAGAGACTGGATAGTGGATAGAGTCTGAAATCAGGGAGAGAAAGAATGTGGAATGACATGCGGGAAAGGAGCCAGAGGCTGATTTGAACCCGGGCCTCACGCTTTGAGTACATCAGCATCTGTACATGGAGCGCTAATTATTTACTGTTGAAGGTAATGCCCTGACAATAAAATCTACAATACAAGAGCATTTAATATAATATAATATTTTCTTGCTCGTCCTTTAAAAAGAAAAGTCTAATGTTTTTACATGCAACAGCCAGTCCTGAGATTTGTGCCGTGATGAGGCCAAGGTGCAAAGTCGGACTCCTCACACTGGTGTGTGATATAAAGGTTGAAATACTGTGAGACTTGTGCTCACTGCCCACACATGCTTATGCATCTACACCTTCAAGCTCAAAGAAGCCACATCTGTTTGAATCAAACTGTCTGATCTTCAAAGGTAATTAAGGGTTTAGATGAACTGAGTATAGTTAGGTTTTTGTAAAGCACGCCTGCTTTCAACTTTGAGCAAAGTCAGAGAGATAAGATGTACTGTCTGTAGCTGTTATGCATTTAATTTCAAGGTGGAGTGTAATTAATTGATTTATAGGCTACAAAGGGCAGATCCATTTCGTTTGGCACTGTTCCTCGAAAAATAGGTGTATCAACTATAATGTGTCTGGACTTCTAGATTTTTACCTCACCTTTGTACGCCTTTAAAGCTGTTTTCAAAACAAGTTAATAACATGCAAATCATCATTTGTGACATAAGTATAGTGCAATGCTGTCTCATTGATCCTCCACTTACATTAATGAATTCTGTTTTCTTTCACTTTGTTATTCGAGGTCCTTAAAGGCTTTATATGTTTTTCACACTTAAATATAATAGAAATCAAGTATATCCTCTGAAAATAACTCTGTGAGTAATGACTGTCTACAATGGGTGTAACACCCGAGTCCCACTGTCTGTGATGCTTTCCGAGTTTTCCGAGTCATATCTTCAGTTTGTTTACATCGCCGGGATGGCTGGAGAATAAAAGTTGTTTAATTGAGGGACAAGAGAAAAGAAGAATAACATACTGTACTCACTGCTTAACTGTGTTTCTAGATCACGGCCGTTTCGGGTAAATTTACATGCAGTGTGAAGATACGAGCATAATAAAGATCACTAGCATTAGCATGCTAACCCACAATGCACCGCGAGTTGTTTTGGTTTCATGCTGGTGCTCAAGGGCGACATCTGCTGGATCAAAAAAACACATATAAAGCTTTAAAGAGACGGAAACATTGACTTTTGCTCCCTTTTTCTCTAGTACTCTAATTTTATAATGTCAAATACTTCACATTTACAGCCACGCTTGTAGTTTTTTTTTTTAATGACAGTCGCAATAATAATCACTTTGAGGAGTTAACGATATCAGCAGTTGTTTTGTAAACCACCATGATGACATTTCCTTTCCAAGTCTGTTGTTGCTTTTGCTGCACAGCTCAAAGAGATGTTAAACCCGACGAGATGACTTCCATATTTTAGATGGCTATGTCAGCTGCTGTATACCGTTTGTAGAGTGCGGTGATCCAGTGTTTGACTGTTGAGTTTTGATATTTGGAGGAGGGGCTGAGCCCAGGGACAGTGACGGGTAAAACCAGCCTGGTCAAGAAGACGCAGAGCGACAGAAGATGGTTTTGAGAGTGACGTCACCTGTCAAAGGCTGCCTGATGTTTGTAATTTCAAATTTGAATTTGAACTATTATTTATTTAACTTTTGAAAGCAATCACAGTCTGCTAGTTATTCCTGTTTGCATTTTACTTAATAGGATTTGAGCATGATCTGGACATGGAAGTCTATTTGATGTCTGTATTACTCAAGAGTAATGACAGCCTTGTAGATTGATTTACAAATTTGTGCCTTGACCTAAAAGAAATAAGAAGCTAGTCCTGTTCATAAATCTAAAGAAATAAAGAATAATTTGGATAAGTTCCTACAGGGTTTCCCCATGCATTCCTTTCTGTAGTGGCCATGTGCTGCTTAGGACGGAAATAATCTGTAGCCTCAAAATGCAACGCCCACTATAAATGTAACTAGATTGTTTTGATAGAACCCTGCACGTGTCAGCGAGTAAGTGATTTCCAAGTCGAGTGAGCCCTCCTTAAAATACATTTAGAAGAATTTTGAGCATTATCACATGAGTCATGTCTTCCTGTTGCAGCAATCATCGTTTCTGCCGTTAAATTTACTCTCCATCTCTTGAGTAAACATCAGCATTTATGGCTGCTTTTAATGCTTCCCAGCTTACAGGTATCCCATTTCTCTCTTGAAGGCTATAAAGTGAGTGATGAGTTTGTCCGCCTTTGAGAGCTCCTAGGGCGGATAGAAGTGTGTGGAAGACGGCCTCTGGCTGTGGAGGTGAAGACCGGGAGTGTGTGATGAGTTTGTACTGTTGATCTCTGTAAGCGGAGCGGAGTGAGGAGGACGTTGAGAACGTGCATGAAATGTCACTTTCTGGAGCTTTCGCAGAAAATACGACGCGGGGAAACTTTTTATACAGGCAACACAGATAGACAGTGAACATCTACTTTTTCACATCAGTTAACCGTTTGCTTATTAATGGGCGATAAAAAACAATTTATACATGTAAAAAGTTACACATAGCCCCTTTAACTGCTCCTGACTTGTTTTCAGGCGTTTCAGCTGGAATAGTGTTCGTCTCTCAGCAAAAGGAAAGACATTTTTCTTAATGGGTGTCGGCCGGGTAGAGAGCCAATAAATGTATAACAATGGCCTCTTCATGACAACAGAGTGTCCACTGATTTCTCGCCCGCTCCTAGTGAATAATATTATCAGCCCACCCCTTCGAGAAAACATAGAGAGGGACTCCACAGTTATGTGCATGTGTGTGTGTTTCAGTGGATTGTGGGTGTGGCCAGGAGAGTAAAAAGGGGGGGAACTGCAGCTTGTTTAAAGTGAGGGCGGCGGTCGAAAGGGAGCTAGGCTCATTTAGACTTTCAGGATATTTTTTTGTGTGGGTTGAAATTGGGGCCATGTCTCTGTCACCTCAGTTGTACTCTGACTCTCGCACTCGCTCGCTCACACACACTGCTCGCTTGCTTCCTTGCTCGCTCTCTCTCTCCCTCCCTCTCCTTCTGTGAGCTGATTATTCATCCACTGTGTGAGTCAGGGAGGGCGGGGATTTGGAACACTTCAGTACCAGTCACACTTTGTCAGTTTACTTTCTCATTCCCCATCTCTCTCTCTCCCTCTGTCTCCCTTTCTGCTCTGCTGCTTTTTCCTTTTGCTGCTGCCCCAAGCCCTGCCTGCCCGCCTTCCCATATAATATACAGAGGCTTTGCCAAGTTGTGGAAGAGGAATCCACATTGGCATTTGATGATTTAAGGGGGAAATTTTAGTCTGGAGAAGGTAAGTTGCTCGATCTTAAGTAGAAGGTGAACTAACTTTTGTGGAGTCAGTTAGTTAGTTAGTTTTTTTTGTTGTATTTCCTTTTATGATTAGTTATGAACAGAATGTTTCTGTTCTTATGCTCTTTGAGAAACTCATGCTACTCTGTAAGAAGTGTCCTCCGTAGAAAGGACTCTTCATACAGAGTGTTTGACTAACGGGTCCCTGGCTTCTCTTAATTATTTTTCCCTTTGCTCTAGTTTGTTCATCATTAACTTTGGCCTCGTGAGTGTGAGTTCCCTTTTTTCTTCAATCCCTGTGATTCATTGACACTGCGCTCATAGGAAATGTTCCCCTTCCCTTTTTAAAAATCTTTTTGGTTGATGTTTACCAGCCTCTCTTTCAGTATTTCCTCAAATTGAATGGGTGTTCATGGTGGGAAAGTGTTTCAGTAGAAATGTTAGTAAAGTCACAAGAATGGACTGATGTAGGTAACGTCTGTAACTCTGGTTGAGTATGGTTAGACTGGCGTTCTCAGCGGTCATATGTGTACAGCTTAATTGCTTCGTTCTTTCATGGGAATAATGTGGCAGCAGATACATTTGGACCCCTCACACAATCATGAGAAACTTGATGTTCTCTTGTGAAATTGCTTTGAGTTTTACTGAAGCTGATATAGCGCAACAAAGAGATACATTTATACAAGGGTCATAAATGTGTGATAATACATAAGCCTTTCATTTGGTTAAGATTAGAAGCAGATAGGCATCCCCACAGTGTCTGAGGACTGATAACCAAATGGAAAAAACGGTACAGAAGTGTCAGAGCAGTGAGGTTTTGTGTAAAGGGGTTTTCTCCAAGTTTAAAGCGGGGTTTGTGGTCGACTCAACTGGACTGGAGGTGGATTAATTTTAATTTCTCTGTGGACTTCTACAGTCATCTGGGACTGAGGATTAACAGATATATTGTTTATTTTTTCTCCATAGTAATGTTGTGATCATAAGACTATCCCCTGACTTGCACAATCAATTTTATTATTGCTCTATATTCCCAAAAAAGTGAGTCACATGTTGTATGTTTCATACAGAAGTCTGAACACAAAACTAGGAGATATAAAGGGCCTTTGTTTAAAAAAGAAATATTGTATTCATGAATAATCACATTTGCAATGTTACTGTGTATTCAACATATTATATGTAGGACTCAGTAAAGTATTGCCAACAAATTGAATATTCCAAATGATGTTACAAACTTCTCGTAACTATTGGAAGTTGTTGTATGATTGAGAATTGGACTTGGATAAACACCTTTTAAATTTCTATTACCAACTAAAGTCAAGTCATGTGATGTGGTCAAACTGCCACCACACAATGCAAGGCCACTGTGTTATAACACCTGGGATATTACTACTAACATGATCAGGTAATCCTCTGATCCATATAACTGTTCAGCATTTGTCCTCAGAACAAGACTCTTCACCAAAGACATGATGATGATACTCTTGAATTGTGAGGCGCCTGCCCAAATGCCTCATCGGCGGTTCAAAAACAACCTTGGCTTTTTTCGTAAGACTTCATTGAAATGTATCTGATCTGTTATACAGCACCATTTGCACTCTGGGTGATAACACTGCGGCCTGCAAGAAGACTAACCTTCAGTTTTAAGTTTGTTTGTATTTCACCATGTCTGCGGAAGGAAGGAAGTTAGTACTGCCAAGAGCAGCTGTCACAAATTGGTGTGGAATGCTGAACTTGATCGCCTGGAAGTTTAAAAAGATCGACCAGAAGAGATACAGTGGTATTGACATGGCCTTGTGGTTAACAATGGGGGCAACTCAAAGCTGAGCAAGCTGTAGGAGATATCTATCTACAAAGGGTAGAAGAATAACCACTTTGAGATAAAATCAGTTCTCATTGTAGACCTGTGTCTCTGAGTTCATTTGAACTTGGAGATAATGCATACACAAAATAATAAAAACAATTTTCCATAAAAGTAAAGGTTAATATGGGTCAATTTGTTTGTCCTTCTTTTCTTTAATTTTAAAGAGTTTAAAACAAGCAGATCAGGGGTTTACTTGTTTGGTTGTGGAATTTTGTTTTGCTTTTGTTAAAGTTTTACAATGATGTAAGATAAAGGGTTGTTTATGCATTGGCTAGGCAAGTATTCAGTGATGCCATTGCAGACAGAAAATACCTTCGAAACATGGGATCCATACCTTATGTACTGAAGTATTATATCCTGTGTGACATCCTGTGATAAGAGGCATACAATGTGATGTTGACAACTTTGAACTGAAATTCAACTCATTAAGTAAAACGCATATCTTCCTTTATGATATAGATATTCTGCGTAGCACCTTGGCGAACTCCACTCCTCCCTGCCCTTCATTCCTCAGCAAGAAATGCTTTAAATTATATTGGCTTAAGGAGGGCTGTTCTTTAGCCCTCAGGCGGTGAAAACTCACAACGTTGCAGATCATACCGCAAACAATAGCTGCCTCTGGGACTAGTGTTGTATTAGAGACCGCACCCTGCATGTCCTCTACTTTGTCAATACACTTTACAGTTAACAGTTGATATGAAAGACCTTTGTAGACACAAAAATGCAGATCTGAAAACCATGGCAACATTCCAGTGTGCATGCTACAAGTCGTGGCACCTCCCACTGATAAACACTTCTCACCTCGACCAATTAGTACAAAAACTAGTTTGTACAGTATTGTAGTGACACTGGAAATAAAAAATGTGGTTGCCACACAACATGAAGGAATACATTTCTTTGTTGTTTCTCCACCATGACTTTTTTGAAGGCTGGGGGGTGTAACAAGCACACTTTTGGTGTTATGTCTTCAAAGTAGTGTGGTGTCTCACTGTGGGATAAGGGATGCCCTCCCAGTTTGCTTTAGCACCTCCTCTCTGATATCAGGCCATGCCTGATGAGTGGTTGGAGCTGAGGCAAAGCATCTTGGGATTTTTGTTGGGAGTGTTTGTTTGGTAAGGGATGAGCCGCTCTCTCACGGTAATTCCATCCTGCTGAATAGGGAAATGTCTCAATTTCTCCTCCCTGGTTGACCAGATGACCAGATAGTCCCAAGTGATGAATGCAACATTTGTTTTTCTATTTTTCTTTACTGAATGTTGTCATGTAATCCAGTCTTGTAGCTGAAAACTCTTTATTTTATGTCACTTTTTGGAAACATCAACCTCTTGGAAAAGCCATCCACTTTGATCAAACATAGGGTGTTACAAAATGAATATGCATACACACGGATGTGGGAGGAGAACAGATCTTTTCACACATCTGAGAAGACAAAGTCTGAATAAGAAATCTATTTTTAGCAAAATATGAACCGCTCAAATTCTTGTTTTCTTGAATTGAGAGTTATTAGACTTTTTGAATTACTGTCATTGGATTGATGGAAGGTTTGCTGCTGTGTGATGAAGCCACACTAACTTGCTTGTTGTTGTTTTTTTCTTTTTTTTTCAGATACTTGGTTAACAATCCAAGATGGCAAACATAGTCCGGGAGATCAAAGAGATTGGCTCCCATGCCGTGGATATCTATGACTTCCTCTTGGCAGGGATGGGTAAGTGACACTCCTGACTTAATGTAAAGAGATCACTCCATATTTTTGGTCATTGTTTTAATTTCTTCTCTCCTTCTGGTTCTGTAGATAAACGGGTGACGCAGTATCCACTGATGCACAATCCTTTTCCAATGTCTGCAATATTAATAGGCTACCTTTTCTTTGTACTGTACCTCGGACCTTCCATAATGGCCAAACGCAAGGCCTTTCAGCTTAAGGAAGCCATGATAGTCTACAACTTAATGCTAGTGGCATTGTCAGTGTTCATCGTCTACGAAGTAAGACCCCGTCATATCAAGTTACATTTGTAATGTACTTTTCATACAGTGCATCTTGAAGGCAGGGTTGGTAATTTTGGAAAACTAGCATGATTTAGAAAGTAACATTCCCTCAGTGCTACGTCTGCACCCACCCCCTCCCCTCTGTGCTCTTTCAAAAGCCACGCTCCTCACTTGCATGCACAAGCGCCATTAGTCCAGAAACGGACCTCAGCTCATGCTTTGAGTGTGGGCTCGTGCATGCAAGAGGTAGAGAACGAGCAGGGAGACAGGGAGGCAGGGAGGCGTGATTGGTTCATCAGATCGGGACCTCGTGGCAGACATTGGTCAAAGCTTTTACAGGCTTACAACTGCTACAGATGACAGATTTTCTTTGTTCCTTTTCCAGAGAACGTGAGTTATTAATGTCTGTCAGAACCTAAAGACTATTTTAACCAAAATCTTAAAAAGTGTATCTGGAGAAAATTACCAACCCTGCCTTTAACAACAGGCATAGCTTAATTTGTGCAGTTTTAGTGACATTTATAATGGGAGGACAACTTGTTCTGCTGTTACTTATGATGTGACTTACGTGAATACAATGTGACGTCCAGAAGTGAATAGACAACATTTTGTCGTTTAGTTTTTGATGTCTGGATGGGCCACAACGTATACCTGGCGATGTGACCCAGTTGATACGTCTGACGGTCCTGAAGCACTACGAGTAAGTCAGCATGTCGCACACATTTTCCTGATTACCATGAAATGATTGCTGTGCTTTTGTTGGAAACTTCACTTCTCCTTTTAACTCAAGTCTCTTTTTAATTCTCCTGACCAGATGGTCCGAGTAGCCTGGCTCTTCTGGTTCTCCAAGATTATTGAGCTCATGGACACGGTAAGTGGAGTATATTTTTACAGGATTTGTGTTAAATGTTGGTCATTGACTGTGCTCTAAGTGTTCAATATCCTTGTACTCTCAGGTCTTCTTTGTGCTGAGGAAAAAGCACGGCCAGATCACGTTCCTGCACATCTTCCACCACTCATTCATGCCCTGGACCTGGTGGTGGGGAATTTGCCTCGCTCCTGGTGAGTAAACATCATGCCTTCAGTCATGACTTCACAAAGAGAAGAACATGATACATTTCGGAACAGTTCCAGGTAGGGAGTGTAAGTGTTGTCTACCTGTCTTTATTGAGCAACGTAATGCATCTATATTAATTTAAAAAAAGGTTTGAATATCATTTTATGCTGCAATGAAATAGAATAATGATAATTCACACACTCTGAACTTGTGTAACACTTAATTCAGTGTAGTCATGAGAAAATAATCAAAATACTTTCTCTTGGTAAAACCTATAGCCTTCATAATCTACATGTTTCTTTAAGGTCCTTGACACATTGATCTGACTCTGCCTAATATTATTGATGATTTCCTCAGGTGGAATGGGATCTTTCCACGCCATGGTGAACTCAACCGTCCACATCATCATGTATTTCTACTACGGCCTTTCTGCTGCTGGACCACGCTTCCAGAAGTTTTTGTGGTGGAAGAAATACATGACTGCCATTCAGCTGGTTCGTAGACACTCCATGTGTTATTGTTTTCTTTATTTTGCTACTTAAATGTTTTTTTTTTTAAGGATCGATATGTTACTCTGACAAAGCGTTTAAAATGCGTACGGTTTAAATTCATAACATTGGAAAGAGCTGTCCCACCCGCCCCCCCTCCTCCTCCCTAGATGTGTAAGAGGTTAGCCAGCTCTACTTTGTTGCATTCTAACCTCTCTCCATTTCTCGAAAAAAGGAAGCATCTCCAATATTTATCCTAGTTTTACCACGTTTCTGGTCCTGGAGCTTATTAGAAACATGCTGAGGCTTTTTAGGTCAGGTACAATTAGTTATATATGAACGAGGTTGCTTTGCTGTGGGGGGTTGCTTAAAACCTTCTCTGGTCAAAACAAATACAGACCTTCAAACTTAGGAGGACATACAGGCTGCTGCACTGTTGTCAGAGAAGCCCGCACTTTGTTTCCTTAATGCCTGATGATACAGTAAGGTCGTTTTCTGATTTCATTCAGTAGATATCTTACATATTTCTCCTTTCAAGATAAACTCACATGTTGTAGCTTGATTGCAGTTTTTTTCACAGCCTTGCTGTGTGATTTAAACGCCTCTTGCCAGAGGGTTTTGTGAATGCAGATGTTAATGGTTCTGCTATAAAAGCAGTAAGACAAAATCATCTACATGTATTTATAGTATGCATTGGCTGACTTTTAATTTCTTCCCACCAGACCCAGTTTGTCCTGATTTCCCTTCACGCCACCCAGTACTACTTCATGGACAGCTGCAACTACCAGTTCCCTACGATCCTCACCCTCATCTGGATCTACGGAACGTTCTTCTTCTTCCTCTTCTCCAACTTCTGGTTCCAGGCTTACGTGAAGGGTAAGCGCCTGCCTAAACAGGATGTGAAGTCATGTCAGAACGGCACAGCGGTCTACACCAACGACAAACACCTCGAGAACAACAACAGCGCCACCAACGGCTCAGCTCGCCACGAGAACGGCAGCGCTCACACTGGCAAGATGAAGAAGGCGTAGGATATCTGGAAGGAAACACCCAAGAAGTGTGACCCAGTGAAGCTGTTAAACCTACTACCCATTCCAAAGATTATTATATGCAAAACATGGGGGAATTAGATGGTCGATGACTTCCGCAGTTAGGGGTCACGCATTTTGTTGCTTTGTTTATTCCTGAGTTGGGGAACCACAACTTCACACAATGTATGAAGAGGAGATGTTTAGCCCTGAATGTTATCTTCACTGATGTTGCACACAAACTCCTAGTTCAGTATACATTATGCAACACATTTAATTGACCGTCATGTCCCTCTAATCCCCCGTCGACAGATGACCGAAAATAAAACCTGAACATACTTTTTGTAAATAGTTTTACAGCAAACAACTAATTGTATTAGTATGCTTTAGACTCTAAATTTTGTTCAAATAAATTCAATTTTAAATTATCTTGTAAATGTTGTGTGTATGTATCTACAGTGCCTACTGTGTGTGCAAGTTGCAGCTTTAGTTATGTAGTTGTCGGGGGAAGACTGAAATTGTGCTGTGTTGCAACAAAAGAGGTAAAGTATTTGCATTGCTTGCCTGTGCCTTGTGTCTCTGTCATCCAAAGTATGCGGAGCAAGTAGGAGGTAAACAAGAGCCCCATTCTGCTTTGTTTGAAAAGATTCATCGTGAGAGGCAGAGAGAGCGCATCCTGCAGACTGGATCTACGCCTTCAAGACTCCAACCATTCACCCTGGTTCATTAGGGTCAGAGATGAGCTGATGTTTTCATCAGTACTCTATCAAAAAGTATTCTTTCATTCCGTCTGTATATGGTTGAAGGATTTATAAACACCTGATGCAGTTTTAATATGATAACTGCTGAAGCCAAACTAGAACAGAACATAAGAGTCAGGAATGTCTGTTTGAAATGAGGCGTAAACAGTCGTAGATGTATTACAAGCCATGAATGAAACTTAAAATGCAATAGCCAAATAAATTGTGAGCACGACTCCTCCATTAGCGACCATACGAACACAATTCTGCATGAAAATCACCTGAAGTTTTCAGTAAAATGATATGTGTTGATAAATAAACATAGTAGTACTCAAAGCTGTGCTTGGTTAGATGTTGCACCCAGTTTTGATGAACAGGACATTGATTTGATCGTTAGTCATTGTTGCAAGTTTAATTCCAGGCTGACATAACATTTCACGAGCAATCTTTTAAAATAGATTCCAGTAAGAAAACATTCTTTAGGCATTCATTCAGTGTGCATCAAATTGCTACAGATCTACTACATAAAGGACTTTAAGTCATTCTCTTTTTCTCTTTGCATTAAGGTTGTGGGGCTGAATCCAGCACCCATATTAAAGGTTATTTCTTCATGGGCATGTGTATTGAACAATGAATGATATGAAGCTACAAAGTTGCTACTACTGTACAATGCTGTACCCTGATCTGATGTGTCCTAGGTGGCATGCGTACCCAGATTGTCTACTGCAGGGCAGTGTGAGATCAGAGAACCACAAAGAGTCAGACCCTTTCTCTCTACTTTTGTGAATGGGTGTGATGGATGCAGACCATAGATGTAGTCTGGTTCGCCCTTTGAATGCTTTTATCGACCCTGAAATTGATGGCAGAACTTGATGGAGAGTGCCAGAGTCAGAGTTGTGGTCAGGGTTAGAGAGATGAAATACATGTGTTCTGCGCTCTAAGTGATGTTCTCCAGGATGTAAAAGATAAACTCCATCACTATAGGCTCGTCACCTCTCTTGCGACCCCTGCTGTGTATGACGGGGATGAGCACGCTATCCAGGGCGTTGAGGTACTGAGCTGGGAGGGGCTGCCCATTGCTGCCTGCCACAAATCCCACCTGGAATTACAAAGAAACCACTAATTACTTTATATGGAGTCACACCCAGGAACTTGTTGGTAAACATTATGTGCAATTTGGACTCCTATTTCAGATCCACCAATTTCCTGTTGTCATTTCTATTGAACAACATTATGAAAAATGGCAGACACTACACTCTGCCTTTTGGATAGACTTTTCAATATGAAAGATAAAAATGTACTTCTTAACAGATTGTCTCTCTTAGCTCACTTTTCATTTAATTTCTGGGCAGAATTCTTAATTTCATTCATAATAATACATCTGACACTTGAACGGTTTTTACCATCTTGATATATGGGTCACTCTGTGTTGATGTGATTCAGATCACTATTAACCAAACACCAAACTTCTTTTCTGACCTCTTGAGATTCAAAAGCGACACGCAGCCCCAGTTTAGCCATCCCGTCCTCTTTCAGCAGTTTGAGGTGTGGACACAGCGCCAGGCAAAACGCCCGGGCGATCCGCTCCGTTAAGCGGTTATGCTCTGCAGAGTCGAATGCATCTCCTTTGGGATGATCCGCTCTCTGCAGAAAGAACACCTTCACAAAACATACATAGAAACGTAAAGGGAGGAGGACTCAAATAGACTTTGTTGATATTATAAGAAAATGGTAATATGTACTTCAGTCCAGCGGATGATCTTTCCGTTTTCTTTATACTCAGACTTCTGGAACATCTTTATACTGCTGATGGACTCCATGGATTTGCCATCGATGGGGCTTATAACTCTGAGGTAAACAATTCCACATGTACATGCAATGCATATAAATCACAAATAAAACAAGAATTCTAAAGCAGTTTGCATAATGTTTTTGTTTATGTTAGATTCCAGTGTTTTGGAGTGATTGTACTAAAGGTAGGATCATGTAAGGGTTCAAATACATTATATTGTTCTCCTTGCTTCTTTTTTTGAAACTGCAACATTGACATCAAACAGGTGAACGGGCAAACTCACCCCTTATTTACAGTGCATTTCTCCTCCACCCACTGTACACAAACAAGCTCCTGGCTGTCTGATTGGTCAAGCCGCCCACAGGTGACGGTGTAGTCTTTCCTCTCCCGGAGTGACCGACGGAGCTCCGCCATGGTTTCCACAGTGATCTGAACCATGAGCCCATCTGGGGAAAGGGGGCAGCGATACAGGAGAAACACACACACACACACACACACACACACTCACATGCATCAACATGTACACACGCCTAGACAAACAGTCTGTTAAAATGTACACAGACACACACATAAAAAGATCAACACATTCTGAATAAACCAGTTATGAAGCAACGCGGTTAACATGCACTACTTAAAGTAAACAATGAATTTCCTGCAAGAGGGCAGGAAAAGTTATGGTGAACCTGCCTCACTCTGCATGGTCATCCTACCTTCAACAATGCTGGACTTGGCAAGGTATCCTGCAGACGCTTTCAGTGCACTACTGAATATAAAGAAGCATGATCCAGTCACTGTGATAAAGGAAGAAAAGAAACCTTTAGAGACAAACTGTCTTTCTGGCATCTAGTGCCATCTAGTGTTGTACTAGAGAAATGTTTGAGCCAGGTGGCAACCTTCAACTCTCTTTCCTTCTTTTAAATTGGGTCTTGTTAAAATACATTGAGTGCCATGTTTTAGTCAAGGATTTCATCACTTATGGCTACATCAAATCACAACTTTAACAGCGTTTATACAAAAGTCTTTGTTCCATCGTGCAAAATACATGTAATGGTTAACAAATACAATTTCATGGTTATGTACAAACTAGGTGGCTTACGTGGTTTAAGTGCTTGAAATGTGCTACAAAAACATAATTCATTCCCTGTTTGTTTGTATAGGGACAAATATGGAGCTAGTAAACCGCTGTCAACTTGCTCCACACTACGGCGTTTATAGTCTAATACAATGAAATGGGATGAAGGAATAACATTTTTAGATTAACAGAATTGGTTGATGCATGTAAAAATAGGCTTCTAATGACAAATAGGGCAAAGTATAGCCTTTAGATTTGAAATTAGTACTCATAGTAAAAATGAGACCATATTCTTCAGTCAGGAACTCCCCTGGTTACATTAAGTTCAGATTCTGGTGTCTCACGTTCATCACAGTATCCTTATGGCCCACCTTTGCGTGGCTGATTGTGGATGCTGATGGCTTGTGTCTGATACTGGCCATCTTCTCCTTGCACACAGATGAGGTGGGAGTCTGCAGTCTCGTTGAAGCACGCCCCGATGGCCAGCACATGCTCATTGGACTTATTCAAAGCCTTCATTAGCTAATATGAAACATGTGGGCAGAGAGAAAAGGAAGATGATTAATAAAAATTACAATTAAATCTGCATATAAAGGTCCTATTTAGAGTTCTCAGAAGTTTGATGTGACACCTGTGGCCACGAGGTGAAGTGCAGGAAGCAGTCTATCGCTTTCCTACATTTACATAGGCCAGCTAGCATCTAAGGCTAAAACAGTGAAGTGAGCAGTTGTATTAAGTTATTATGTTACTCCGACACAGACCAATATTTATTTTTTCACAGTTAGTATGGATCCCATTAGTTGGTAAATAATTAAAGAAGCTAGCCAGCTAAAATATCCATTAGCAAGAGGCATTTCAAGGTTGGCTAGCTAGCTGTAAATTAGATAGGCCTATATGGCATGGAGCGGGAATTGATAATTGTGTACTATTTGCTAATAAGTAAATCACAAGTAAGCCAACTCACCAGCAAGATCAGCAGATTAGTCTGGATGAATTAAGTGATGGAATCACTCAAGACAGTATTTTACTAATTCAGCCTGCTTGACTTAATTGCTGAGAGAGCTAATTTTAGCTAACCAAACAAAAAAAGTTTTGCAAATCCATTTAGGGCCCTGCAGAAGTTGATCCTAGTTAAACCTGTAGTCCATTGCGTTGCTGTTTGGCCATACAGACTTCAGAGGATAAAACGTTTAGGGGAATATTGTTTTGGCATGTCTGCTGTCGGTAAAAATGAATGGATATTTCTAAGCTAATATCAGCTTGTGTTGTTGCACACTGCTGGCTCTGTAAGTGAGCTGAGAAGAGGCAAGGTTAAGAAATCAGACATAATATCCTTTGGTTCGGTAACAAAGAAAAAAGGGAAAGGTTAATACAACGTGATAATTACTTCTAATTGTACCTTTGGGTATGAAAGGGCTAACCTCATTATACCCAGTTGTGGGTATCTTTATGCAGGTCCTCTGAGCTTCCAGATCCACAGTGAGTCCTGGCACCATTGGAAGGCTGTAACGGTAATTCCTAAAGTCCTGAAACAGGATAGGAGGGCCGTCATTTCACATAATTTAGGGAAGTTTTGATAAACGCCATGGCACATTTCTTCTGTGTAAATGGGAAAATTGGATTTTGTGATCAAAAACTGCCACAAACTGTCAAACTCACCACTAGCAGTCTCATTATGGTGTGGCCTATTTCCCCAAACAAAGGTTTCCTTAAGCGCACGCTGTACAGGGGACACGGGTAAACTGGGGGGGAAAAAAGAAAGTGAATCACTGATGAGGAACCCTGTACAGTAGCAATACAGATGCAGCTTTTCATTTAAGTGTCTGACTTACATCTGTATTCGGCCCCCAATCTTAACACGAGGCGCACAGGAAAGGCTTTGGCCCATGCTACCTCTGCCCTATGGACCAGCAGGCCAAAGAGGAAGGGCTGGTTTGGCAGAGGTAGACCTTGAAGGGACTGCAAAGTGGAGCGAACATACAAGAAGCCTGCATGCTCCTGGCTTCCCAGGAAACTACTACCAAACAAGGACAGCGACAGGTGTTTCACAACTTTTCCTAAGTAAACACAGAGGAAATGACAGGATTATTGCATATCACTTAGAGGGAGGTGACAGTGGGCTGTTTTCTATAAGTGGGTATATTTTCATCTGATACACAACTTATTGAAGTTGGCTTTAAGTAAGCATCTAATCGTATGTGTCTGTGTGCATGTGTGTGGGTGTGTGTGTTTGTGCGGCTCTGACCTGTGAGTGTGTCCCTGTACAGCTGGATGAAGTGGCTGAAAATGTCTTTGGGGAAGCTTTTCTCTTCAGGTAAGCACTGCAGCAGCACCACCACCTCCACCTGGCCCACAGCATGCATTCCCTTTGTCGTCACACACCAGCATTTCCTGTTCACATCTGTCACACAATCATTGCATTTAACCTCAGTGATTCACAAGGTTGTATAGTTTTATTCAATTTGAACTGAAGGGACAACACTTAGTCGTCCCTTTGTGAAGAGTTACTAATGTTTGTGTTATCGGTTTTGTTTGTCCCTTCTGTCCCTCCTCTCTAGCGATTTGTCAAGTGTGTGCACCTGGCTGTGATTGAAGTGCTTCTGAACATTACAGACAGAATAAAGTGCTCAAAAAGATGCTCATCACACGAAGGACTGCTGGCCTTGCTGCCTCTTAGAGTTTTGTGTTTTGTGTTGCTGTTCTTTTTTACTTTGTGACTTCGCGTAAAATAGTGTAGGGTAATCATGGCTGTTTGTATGTCTTCATTTTGATAAGTTCAATGGGTGTGGTTGGTTGTATTATCCAGTACTGGACATGCTTATGATATCACCTAAAAGACAGGACCGCAAACAGCGAGTACACCAGTCTTTGGGCCAACTGGATAACATAATTTATTCGCCCTTTTTTAAGAAAATCATAAATCAAACTTTTTCCATCATGGATTCATTGTAGCTGCCACTGGCAACTACTGTATCAGAGCTGTGAAGAAGTGATTTCAAGTAAATTAGCCCAGACAACAATCAATTATAATGTGGTGCTGGCATATCAGAAGTCAGACTTGAAAAATGTGTGTAAATAATTGCCAATATTTTACTTTCACAGTTAAAAAAAAGGAAGCGAGATTCAATTTCAAGTGGTAGAACTAGAAGTGTCACACATGGTTGAGGTTGTTTTGACGTTTAACATTATTTTTATTACCATGAAAAGAAAATATATGTACTGTCTTGGCAGAGAACATGACGACAACAATACAATAGTTGTATTGAAAAGGATCAACCACAGAAGCATCTAGTACGACCTGACATTGACATAGCAGTCCAGTTTGTCCAGATGAATGTTTGATGGTCACTCATTAAAAAAGTTATAGCACAGGACAAGATTAATGTTCATGTTTGCAACTTAAATAGATAAGGAATTCAAAGTTTGTGATTAGTTTTGTTTTGTGCAGTGATCTGCATTCTGTACGCTAATGTGATGATCTTCCCATGATACAATACTTTTAGGACAGAAACAAAATCTAAAGATTTTATGAAAAGAAGGTCTCCTCCAATTGTATCAGATTAACAGAAAACTAAAGGCTTACACCTTGAAAGCAAAAGAAATAAAGTACAAGTTTTCACTTCATTTTATAGATTTCTTTCGGAAATATAGCAAGAGACAGTTGATTTACAGTGCAGTGATATCTGCAATAGATAAGACCAAATGCAATTAAATTGAAATGCATATTTAAAGAGAATATGAATTCATAAAAGACTTGGGCAGTCTGGGGAAATGAAAGTATGAGCAGCGTAAAATGTAAAAGCAGTAAATCAGCTTCTTTTTTTCAAAATGTTTCGAGGCAGTGCTTATTCATATTCTTATTCAGGTTCACAGCAAGGCTATATTTGAATGTTACTGTATTATATATTATATATGTACATTTTTTATGTATTGTATCAAGGATGTACAGTTTTCTTAAGTTCCTAGAAGAATTTTAAAAAAACAAAAAAAACAGAAACTTACAGTTGACCAGCTTGACCATCGCAAGTAGGTTGGCATTGAGAACAAACACCAGGGGCTTGGGCCGGCCACTCTCCAGCTCCTGGATAAGCAACATCTCAGATGGCTGCTCCTCCACAGTGTAATCTGAGGGGGAGCAGAAAAAAACTGGATCAAATTTTCTTATACACCAGAAACATTAAGTATCACTTATTATGTGCAGTAACACGAAGGGACATGGACTTTTAAGTAGCAAGGAGTCAAATGTAAAACTCCCTGTCCACAAGCTATGGGTTCATATAAAGACAAATGGGGAATATCTAAGTACATCTGCTGATTTCCTTTATAGTGAACAATAAGTGCAATGGTATGGTGTTGTAAGTAAATCTGAGAATATGATCAAACCCATCAATGGGATGCAGACAGAGGACTATACATTCTTGAGGTTATTTTGGGTTTAATCATGAATATTTTATCAGGTACCTTCAAGGAATCCCCATGCTCAACAAAGAAAGGATACAAATCTAAAAAACATACAAGTCTTCCAGCAGGAGCCACTAATTAACCTATGTTTTAAGAACTGACTAGGCTAAATGTAGTCATTTATTTTTGTTATTCAGCTATATTTTTTAATTGCTGCTGCAACATCAGTTTGAGACTTCAGTTTCTCTCTCCTTATGTCATCACTAAATTCACTAAAACATCAAACACCCTAATTTCCCCTGAACCTTGTGCTTCCTAATTTGCTGGAATTTCTTCTTTGTCTTGCATCGTTAAAGCATATTACAAGGTCAGAAAACACCAACATCTGCACTAACATGAACAAAGTATAAAGATAGTAAGTTTGCTTAATCTTTGAAAGCCAATCCGGTGTTAGAATGTGTTTTACCTCCTTTGACCCCTGTGGAGGTGAGGATTGGCGGCAAGCCATTCAGGGGGATGAGGTTGACAGAGCTGCTCACTAAAGCTGTGGTGCCCCAGCCGTATGGACCACACGCCTCCTAGAGGAAGAGCGAGCCGATATTTTAGAGATGCATAGAAACCCCGAGATATAGTTAGTTTTTATTCCCATTCTACTTATGTTCTCTGTTATGTTTTGGCTGATCCTACATTGATATTAGTCCCACGTGGCCTTGAGGCTCTCCTGAGCTGCGGTGAACCAACAGGACTTCTGACCGCCCCCCCCAGCGCTCGTCTCATTAGTGGAGAAAACGTAGGTCCTCTGGTCGGTGTGGTCGGTGCAGACTCTGACTGCTTACTTGGGAGGATGTCATCTGCAAACCACACCTTTCTTTTCCCCCTTGGGGGTGTACCTGAGGAGAACATGTCAGAGTCATGCGTAGGAATTTTAACTAGAGAAAAGAAAACTTGAGAAGTAATAATAATTGTTGCTTACTTCTAATGAGAGCTGAGTGACAGGAAACACAAACTCGTCCCTCCTTTCCATCGAGATGTAAGAGTCTGAACTTCAGGTTGGAGCAAACTGCACAGAAAACCTGCAAACACACAAACATATGATACCTCATGTCAACTACAATTAATCAAACTATTTTTACATTAAATGTTTACCTTACCTTCCCACATGCACGGCAGTGGTGCCTCCTCTTGGTAAACGTAAACTTGACTCCACACTTCATGCAGACCTCTGCCTGAGAATCAGGGATCCACACAGGAGCCACCTCCCCGAGCAAGGTGCCTCGATCTTTGGACAGAATGCCAACAGGGCTGGACTGTAACTCGTTGTCAGGATCCACAGGGGAGGCAGCACAGTCCCCCATTGCTCCCTCATCACCAGTGTTGCTATCCGTCTCATCTTCTCCCTCAGATTTGATCATCCTAAACTGACCCTGCAGCTCCTTGGACCTCCTGCCGAGCGTCTCCTCCTGAGAGGGAGCAGAGGATGCTGTGGTCACCTCTGAGCTGCAGGACTGCTCTTGCTGCTCCAGCCTGCTCTCCTCCAGCTCCTTCTCCTCGATCACAGAGTCCTCCTTAGACGGGAGAACTTGAGGCTTTCTCTCCTTCTCCTTCTCCTTTTCCTCCACATCTTCTTCTGGCCATGCAGCCTCCGCAGGACTCAGCACCAAGGGGCAGGAAGGCTCCCCGAAACAGCTCTCACCCCATGTGGAGATGGAGGTCACAGTGCAGCTGCCTTCCTCTAGCTGGGAGGGAGACGCAGTGTTGGCAGGATGTTCTGATGGTTTCTGCTCACATGTGCCAAAGCTGCTTCTCACTGGTGCATCAGATGGGGTCTTCGAGGGAGACTCTGGCTGTATTTGGCCACATCCCAACCCAGGTTTGGATACGTCCCCATCTTTCAGCACCAGCAGGCACGGTCTGTTCAACCAGTGGTGCTTGGTGTCCTGAAGAGACGGATTGTCTCCTTCATCTGCTCCGCACAAAGTAAATGCATGCTCATTAATAATGACTCATTAGGTGGGAAGGCTGCACTTTCATATGTGCAAAGTGGTCATTTAGTAATATGTGATCATTGATTAAATGATCCTGAACATAACTTTCCATCATCCCTTGAAGCAGTTAGCTCTCAGGTGCCCTTGAGATGTGTGTCTGAGCAGGTCTGAGAACAAATAGGCTATAGAAAAGAGGAGGAGGTTTGTTGGACCAAATGAATGAAAAACCAATAGCAGTTGTAAAGGCAATTGGCAGCACATGAATCTGGTTTGCTAGAAAGAAGCTCGATACTGGTTCTGTGTTTAATTGGCTCTGTATATTGAGTGTTCACATTAACAGGAGGATTTTGTTTCCCAGCTGTTCCATTCCTGGTAGCATTACCTTTTGATATATTAGACCCAATACTAGGCTATAAAACACATGCCTGGTGATTAAATGCATTACATAGGCCTATTTGAGTCTGGACACTAAGTTATCCAATTAGGCTGAATTCTGAATATAAAAATCATCTTATTAGAGCCAACTATAAATGAATGTGTGCTTCAATGAAATCAGATATTCATTCACAATCCAAGCATTTAATTTCATGATGTAGGAATTTATCAAATAACTGTTTTAACAACCCTCCCCTTTTCATGAGTTACGTAATAACCATCACTGTTCATTACCAGCGCGGGAAGCGAGGCGAGTTCATGTGTCCTTACGTGTGTTCATTGGGCTGTAGCACCCATAGCACCCAGTGATTTATGAGTGGTTATGACTTAAACAAGCAGTAGAAATCTGACAGTAGCCAAGCCAGTATACGTTCTACTGGTAATGTTTCGCTGCAATGGTCGTGTGGTCTGGCACACAATTAAAATGAATATTTGATGAATAACATCAAGTACGATTCGGAGAACAAGCTAAATAACTAATCCTCTTGCCAAAACTGCAATGCAGCTCCATCACAGAAACCATTAACAAGATAAAGGCGGGTCGTGTTGTTTTACTGCGGGCGACAGAGCAAAGCTTTCCAACAGCGGCGGAGGGGCTGCACCGATCTGGCTGACAGGAGGGATCGCTTCCCGGGATGGGTGACGCATACGACACACGTGCAAATGTTTAATCCGCTCGAAGGCACCGAGGCCGGCAGCAATGCGACACTCTGTCCGCATCCAGTTACATCAGACCAAATGGGACACTTCACTGATGCGACGTGTTTACTGTCCGATAACAGCGCGTGCAATGTGCGCAGTGTCTCTTCACATGATGTGCGCAATACACACGCACACGGTCATAGACACGGGTTAAACGCGCGGCAAAGTGCTGTATCAGCTGTTCTCGGGACCAAAAACATACGTGCAGTATCATCATCCTGAAACACGCAGGCAACGCATGCAGGTAGTAAACATCCCCACCCCCCCGCCCCAATGCAATTCTCACCCTCAGTTATCGCCGCCAAAAGGCTTTCATTCTCGTCATCCCGCGAAGAGAAGAACTTCAGCATTTTATCCGGTTACATCTGAGTGCAGAAGGAAACTGTTCCAAGCAGCAGTGCCTTCCTGAGGAGGATAGGATGATTTCGCCCCTCCAGCCCCTCTCCCCGTGATCTCCCCCTCCTCCCCCGTGTCTCTCTGCAGCTCTTTGAAGAAACTCAAGAGGTGTGCAGAAACGTCCCTCCTCAGTTCGCTTTCTATCAGACCGCAGGACAGAGCACAGGCCAACAAGACGGAGCTATGACGCCAGATATGAAAAGGCTGCATGCATGGAAAAACCGGTCACACTAAAGCACGTGTGGTTTCAGCAAGTCAGCTTCATTGACGAAAAGATCATTTTTGCAGCTGCAAACCTGCAGAGAAGAATCACCAGTACGTATGAAAAGCATCAATGTTTACAAAATGTCCTCAATGACCACAGCACCATGTAAAAAATGTTAATCACCTTTATTTTGTTTCATAAACAAAAAAAAAGTCGTAAGACTAGATTCAATGACCACAGTTATCCTGACCATGACTGACAATGTGGTGCAGGGATTTACCAGCAGGGAGTATTTCATTATTTATTTCTTTTCTTTTTTTTAATAAGTGAACAAGTCAGTCGGATGGGACATCCACGGGCCATCATGGTAAAATAGAAAAGTCTCTGGTTTGAGTAGATACTGTTTGATATGTCAGGATGACTTAGAAACAATGAAGAGGATTTTCATTTCATTGCAGTCCAGTCTCTGTGCAGGTGAACTTCATTAGTGTCAGTTGGCCTCGTTCTTTGACGCTTCATCAAAGTTCTCCACCAGATCTGAAGGACAAAAACAACATCATGTCAATCATTCATGGGAACAAAACAGTCTTGGATGGTTTTCTCATCTACTCTCCAAAATAATAACAAAGGATCTCCTTGTGTTTTTTATTAGTTCGAGGACAGCAGAAGACGGAACAACATTCTACTATTTTTACTGTTTAACCATGAAAAAGACTTTGTGCAGAAGTTAACAATCTAAAAAGGGGCAGAAATCCTAGGATAGTGTAAATAAATAATAAGTGGAAATAAAACACACTTCAGTCTGACTTTTATTCACGTAAAAAGCCTTTACCTGGGACATCATCATCCTCTTCCTCAATGTCCTCTGCCTTAGGTGCCTTGCTGTCGAGAGCTGAAAATAAAACACACAATTAAAATAAAACTACAGATTACAGGATATGTATGCTTGGCTGTAAGGTAAGGTCACTTTATTTGTACCTGTAGGTAGATTTGGTTTGCAGCGAGTAAGTTGCTATGAAAAAATGTAAACCCATATGCAATATTTATATCTATATATATATTTGTAATAATCATCTTCCATTCCCCAACCCTCATTAATCTTGATTAACTGTGCCACCCGCCATTGTTGTCCAAATTGTATTAAACATCACATCAGTAAGATCCACTGACACAAGTGGGTGTTAAGCTTCATCATCACTAACATGGGGAATGTACTTTATTTACTTATTTATTTATAGTCCATCCACACACCATCCTGCTGCTGGAAATAATAACTAAGCACCAAAAGTATAACAAGCCTCAAAGGAAAATAGTCTTCAACAAATACTCTTGCTAAGTAGCTATGCAATACATTATTTTATTATTAACTATGTATCCTATCCTATGTGTCCTTCTGACAACAGTTTACTTTACGTCTTAAGGGAAACCATGGACTTGTGGTGGAAAGTCAGAGAGATGTTCTACTTGATGAGATGCTTAATAGAGTATTTGATGACATTAAAGTTCACAGGTTGAGACGTTACTATTAGTCAACAACATATATATGGAAGTTGTGCTGGGTCCAGAATAATAAATGACTTTTCTGACTTCACTATCAGTAGTAGTACAACACCGCCTGGTCAAGTGAAGCTATTTAAAAATAAAGCCTTAAATGAAAAAAATTGTTTCAAGTCTTTACAGAGTATATGATATGTCTGACTGTCCATCATGAGGAGGGATTTCCAGGTAACAAGGGGGCTCTTAAATAAACCAAGGCTGATAACAGGCAGGTTACTAAAAGAAAAGTCAACACTGCATTACATATTTGTATCTAGATAAGATTTGATCATGACCAAAGGGTTACCTGCTTAATAGTAGGTATGTAGCAACAGGTAACTCTTTTTTTATACAGCCTGCACAAAGCAAGATACATATGAATATATACGTCAGCACTCATCCTGAGTGACTGAACGACAAATGAGTTGCTGTAAGAACTTGTCTTTCTTCAGTAATATCTGAAATGCTCCAATGAAAGGAAAAGCACTTAGTGAAGAAAGCCTGCATCCTGATTATGCCTCTATGCCATAAAAGTGACAGAGCCTACCTCATGGTCCATAGTTTCCATCACAGCCAAGACAGCACTGCCACCTTCAAAAGACCCTCCGTTTATGCGAGCTAACCAGGAAGTGACAACATGATACCTACTCTACCACATTGCCCCTATTGGCAACCAACCACAACAGGACATCACTGGGGTTGTTGAGTGGGAACCTCCTTACACCTGTATTTCGTCCAATTAGCTCCATGAGACCTCAGGAAGACTGGACAGTGAGCTCCGACATCCCAGAGCCAACCCTCTCTCCATGCCAGCTCTCACTGCCACCATACCCACGAGCAGAACTTTTTTTTTTTTTTTTTTTAATCTTACCTCCTCTACTACATGGCCATCACAGCCCAAACAGCAGTGCCATTTTCAACAGACCCAGACCCTGTACATGCGAACTCCAGGTAGTGACCACGCTGATGCTACCTACCCTACCACACAGAAAATAAAAAAAAACTGATTCTATAAAATATACTATCTCAGCCTCAGGTTAGTGCACATCATTTCCTTTGGGATGTGAGTTTTACCCCGAGATCTACCTGCATCTCCAAGTCATTACATTATTGAATAAGTGCACTCTTTCTGAACACCTCCACCTGTTGTCTATGACCTTCAATTCTTACGCTTTTAACAACCTGGTCATGTAATCATTTAAGATGTCAGTTACATGCATTACTCCCCTACTAGGAGTGAGTGATCTATATAATGAACACTCTTACACTCAGCAGTGAAACTTTGACTTTTCAACATGCCTCTTTGTGTTCTTGGGAAATCTACTCTGAGGTAGCAAATGTTAAAGTGCTGCTGCATGCAAAAGTGATATTTTGAATCAGTGTTATTTAGATTTGCATTTATTTACTTCTCACCTTTTTAACAAAACCTGTAAATCTGTGTAATGCAGCGTTAAATAAAGTCTTATCCCACAAACAATATGTCATATAATTCGTCATTTACAGTGACTGAGGTCTTAAGACAGTCGGGCTCACTCACCTTGCCGAGGGAACTGTTCCGCCAGTTTGCGCAGGCTGCTGAGGCTGTCCGCTCCCAGCTGACTGAGGATACCGGGGAGCATCTCTGTCAGCTGCTTGGTCTCAGCGTGGCCCGTAATGGCGAAGGTGTTGGCGGACAGAGAGGCCTGAACTTTGGGGTTGTTAAAGTGGATCACAGTCCCGTCATCCTTGATCATGTTCACCTGAAAAGAGCAGACCATCCTGCGTTTACCTTTATGTGCAACAATAAGAAGTTACAAACTACTTGTGTTAGAAACATAATGTGGTGTGGTGTACACAGTCGTTTAAGAATGCATTGCTGTTCACATTAACAAACTAACAGAAATCATATTAATGTAAAGACAAGATGATAACATTCAGGGTTTCTTTTCTCAGATGATCCATACCAATTTACCTCCTCAATTCCAGCAATATTGTTGACAGCCAACTTCTTAAGTGAGCTCTGCAGCTTTTTGTCATCAGCAGTTGCAGTTCTGTGTACAACCTTCTTCTTCCTGCGTGCAGATCCCTGAAACAACAGTAGAGATTAAACTACAGCTTCAAGTCACTCCTGAAGATGATTTACAAGAATATCAGGAAGTATAAGGAGAAAAAAGTAAAAATTATTCAGGGGAATTTAAGTTTTTGAAAACAAACTCTCAAATCAAAAGACTTCGAGTCGCCAAGTTAATTTACATCTCCTCTTTTAATCCACAAATATGTTTTCATAAACCCTACAGATAAGTTTTATTTTATGCATTTCCCAGAGTAATGTGTTCGTGGGTCAGGCACTTTATTTTCTAAAGAGCAAGGAAGTTAGCTGTAAATATTGTTTTTATCTTAATGCAATACAAAGGAATCAAAATGCAACCAAGACATACTGTAATACATACCTTAAGTCCTCACAAACTGATTATGAAATATCCCCTATTTTTTTTCCTATCCTCTTATTTTCCTTGTTTAATCCAAAATATGTCAGAAAAAAGTAAGAGCCAAACAACAAATCTTGAAACAGCTTCCAAATGTATAATGACAAAACCTTTAAAGACCAGTTATTGTTTTAATGTGTTAACAGGTTGTAAGACTTCAATTGTATAAAAAAAAGAAAAAAAGAAGAAAAACATTGATATATTTACGTATAGGTATCATCATAGTTAGTTGTTTTCTTACATAATTCAAACAGCAAAATAAGATTAATTTATGTTTGAGTGAATCTCACCTTACATCACAACATTACAACTCCCTTTATGTCAGCTTACCTTTCCTCCTATCCGAACCTGCGCTTGAAGTTTTGCCAATTTTTCTTGATTCATGTTGTCACCTACAGTATGAGAATTCAATTTTAACAGTCAAAAACAAATAATAAAATGATTTTAATAGCTAAACAGCTTGCACACAGCTTCTTCCACTAAGCTGCAACATGAGCTGCAACACACACTACATTACCAGAAGATAACAAGCTTTACCGAAGAAGCTAAAACGCGTTTTATCAGTATGTTAAACCAATATAAAAATATATTACGAAGAGAAATTAAAGGGGAAATCATATCCCGATGTTGTTATTGTAACCCAGACTAGTTTCAGCTTGTCAGCAGACAGTCTGCTGTGTAAGTGTTTAGCAGCTGCAGACATGAAAACACAACACTGGGCCTACAGACTGAACACACAGCGTGTCACAGCTCCGCTCAGTCCAACAGCTCTGCTCCGAACACACACAACAACCGAACACACAACAAACACCTCACACAGCAAAGAAAATCAACATTAAGCATCCCAAACCTGCTCAAATATCCACAGAGGCATGCGGTGCTGAAAGATGGAGGTTATGAGGAAGAGATTACGTCACATGCCATACGGAATATTCTTCTTCTTCTTCTTATCAGATGTAGGGGTTATGTTGTTGTGCTGCCACCTAGAGGACACTTTATGAACTGTAACAACAAGTTGTACTCAGACTTAATAAAGTGACGGTAAACACAAACATTCATGCACCCATACTAAAACATTTTATTCCTGTACAAACATATCTCTTACAGAACCAGAAGTGTGTTTCTAAAATTATAATGGATTGGAATTTAAACAATACATTTAAAAACTCACACTTAAAAAAGTAAGAAGAGCTTAATAAGCTATCCCAATGAATAATTCCCCTTCTTTATTCTGTTTTCAAGCAGACTTCATTATTTTTAATAATAAAAAAATAATAATATTTATTTTGGGGCTTTTTGTGCCTTTATTGGACGGATAGGACAGTGGAGTCGGAAATCAGGGAGAAGGAGAGTAGGGAATGATATGCGGGAAAGGAGCCACAGGTCAGATTTGAACCTGGGCCGCCCACTTGGAGGACTACAGCCTCCATACATGGGGCGTGCGCTCTAACCACTGCGCCACCAGCGCCCCAAGCAGACTTCATTATTGACAACAAAAACATAGGCTACTACTTTTATTTATTTGTTTTTCAGATTTACTTTCTGTTTTTACACAATCAGGCAGTGTCAGCCTTTAGTAGCCTATATCATTTCACATTGTGTGATTACTTTGTCGTTAATAGAGCACAGCTCTCAAAGATGAGTTAGCAGTGTGCCATAACGTGCTAAATCCCCCAGAGCAGCAGCAGGATCTGTAATTAGCAAGGTTTCTATCAACACATAACAGGTCACTGTCTTTCTACTTTTTAAATTATGATTAATATAATTGACTTAAATTAAGTAATTATAATTTATTGAAACGGAACACTGAAAAGTCTCTAATTATCCTGCTGCTAAGCTCCTGATGTCATAGAAACAGAAGGGCTTTTTTAATAACTCTTGCCTATCACACACAACCTGGCCCATCACAACAGACCATCTTTTAATAGAAATCAATTTGCTCTGTTAAACTCTGGATTTCTTTAACACTTTTGATATGCATTTCAAAAATTGCAAAGATTTAAAGAGGAGATGACACAACAGCACTTGTGCAGATCATTACTTTGACAGTTCATAAGCAGGCTGACTGATCGGCAGGCCCTGTTCTGTCTCAGAACATTTTTTTCAGTATTTAATTAAATGTATAGAAACAATCTAGCATGATTTTCTATTCATAGACAGCATTTTACATGCATAGGAACACAAAAAAGCAGGCCATTCATAAAAAGGGAATTGAACTGAACTGTGGAGATGTAGGCCTACTTGTTTTATAATTATCTAAACAGTGTGTGTTGGTAGGACTTAAAAATGTCTTTAGACGGTGTCATGGCCTCAATTATATAATCTGACACATTCTGATTTTTAACACCGAGTTCCGCACAGCCATTACATACTACACCTGTTCACAATAACATCCAGATTTGTAACAAAACCTGTAATAGCTCAAATCACAAGCATGACTCCATCAACTTAGAATCCACATTTGAAGCCAAAAATACATTTTGTTTTTTGCATTCCTCGTTTCTGACGAGAGCTTGTCCCAGTAACAAGATTAACAAAATAAGAAAGAAAATCAAAACAGCCAGTATAAAATAGTACATTGAAGTTTAGAGCAGGGCCGGTGCTGTTTTATGAACATTTCAGGAAGGACTTTTATAAGACCAAAGACATTTATATTTCCAAAGAAAAAGAACAATAAAGACATAAAGACTTTTCCTACTGTGGATGACATATTTGAGGAGGGAACTGTTTAAACAGATTCTTCACAGAGTCACAAGACATGCTGAAGCTACAGTAAGAAGTTAATCCCATATTGAAAATAATTCTTCAACATCAGAAGTCCTAGGAAGGCATACGAGTGTATTGCGATAACTACAACAACTTTAAATGTAGTCCAACAAAGTTTGAGATCTCTACGGCTTCTTCCTGTTATGTTAGCTCAGCGCACTGAGTAAGGGCTCAGGTGACGGATTTGATGGCGGTGTCCGGCAGTGGCAATCTACTGAGGCCATAAGACGGACCAGCAGCCAGGTTGCTGGTCTCCATTGAACTGCGGAGCACGCTGCGCTTCCAGCTGTTAAGGTCGTGAGACTTTGGGCCAAAGCAGCTGTGAAACAACATGAAGAGTTTCCTCAGAACAGCCTTCCTCAGGAGGATGTAGACCCAGGGGTCCAGAATCTGGTTCCATGTGGCCATACGTACCACCATGAGGAGGCTGAAGGAGGCAGGCTCGTCTGTGGCTCTGGTGCTCAGGATGATGACACGGATCTGCACAGTGGTCAAGAAAATAATGGAAACAACTACATAACCATTTCAAAGAGGACGTATAGCCAAATTTTTTACCCTTACTTTACCTAGACTTTTTCCTGACAGCCCCCTAGTAACATTTCTTTGACAAGTCTTAGTGAGCAATGTATAACCTATAATATTCAGGAAAATACACTGTGCACAAGCAGGCGGAGGTGAAGACATTTATTTATTCTGCAACCAGTGGGTGATAAGTGCTATCATCATGCATATAATAAAGCAGTAATAATGTAAAAAAAAAAAGCAGCATTTTATTCCTGTATGAAATGATCAGATCTCATATAGAGCCAGGAGTGTGTGAAGCCTGGCTGACACTGTGCGATTTATCCCCGATTGTATAAAAGTCGAGGTGGCATGTCAGCTCACACTGTACGACTGGATCGTTTACGACACCCGACCAGACCTTGAGATTTATGTGCTCACACTGTACGACCTGATTGTCGGACACGGCCGGAGAGCTCACACTGTACGAGTGAAATCGGGACGGAGCATTGACAGTTGTTAATAAAGTTTCATTTGAAAACTCCAACGGACGGCGGATGGTGAAAGAGAAGGAAGTGAAAGTTGTTGTAGGATATATGAAAGTAGATACCATCGTAGATATATATGGATACAAGTTTCAGAAAACTGCTGCACTGATGATCTGTACCGAAAAAACCCCAAAAAGAAAACGCCTGGTTGCGTCCTGCTGCTGGTTGCCATGACTACATTCCTCCCTTGTCTCCCTTGATTATATTGTAGTCACACACAACTTCTGCCGGACCCTTTCATGACGTAATCGTCAAGATTTTACATTCTTAATATCAAACATGTTTGAAATAAATCTAAGATTGGATTTTTGAACCGCTCACACTTAAAGATAATGTGAGCAGATAATCGGTTCCGAGCAGCCTTTGCGTCGGGAGCGACCCTGCGATTGTCGGGAAGGAAGAATCTGAGCTCAAATCGGGCCGATTATCCTGCAGTGTGAGCCAGGCTTTACTGAAATGATGAAGGATTAGAATTTAAATAATGTATTTAACAACTCACATTTAAAGATGTAAGACGGGCATCATACATCATCCTAATGAATAATTCACTTTCCTTATTCTTGTGATCCTTCCTTGTGTGCTGTGATAAAGCAGCTTCATCCACTTTTTTTATTTGATGATATTGTGAATACATCCATTTACATGTAGGATTGATATAAAGGCAGAAAACTCTCAGTACAAGCTATGTTCCATTTGAGGGGCTGCATATTTTACGTGTTTGAATATGACACAGCAGAGCGTTAAAAATCTGGCCCATTTTGAAAGCTCCTTCTAATGTGGCAAACAACTAAGAATCCATCAGGTGACTCCTTCATGGCTTATCATATCCCGCAATTCAATGTGCGCCAATTTTAAATGAGTTGGCGGGTAATACGGGCTACAAAGGCTGGGTCCTTCGAAGGCTTCTGTCCCTGAATTCAGGCACAGCTATAGTGTTGGACTATGTCTGCTATCTTGGATTTCCACAGAGCCTTTTTAAACTATGTCTTGCCTCCTGAGATCCCCCACCCCTGCCAAGGAAAACTTCTTGCTATGAGGGACTTGTGTGAATAAACAATTCGGGAAGATTTCAGATGGAAGCTGTCCTGAAACTTTCAGGAGTATATGAGATTTTCATTTGAGAGAAAATTCTGCATACAGTATCTGTTGTACAGGGTATGATTCAACATGTCAATAATCTTGTCCTTATCATTTTTTATCCAATACATAATAAGGGCATTCCCTTACATTGCCCCAAATCTGGCAAGATATTATATGCAAATACCAATTCACATGATAACTAACAAGCAATATTATAATTCATAACATGATAGGACATGCCAATGCTTCACTTGAATAATAGAAGCAAAAAAGTCTCTAAAGCGGCGATCATGTTTTCATCCATATACATGAGAGATAAGATCATTATTTTGCTCTATAGGTCAGCAGGAGTGATGGTTGCTGCTCAGCTCGTGTGGATGACATTGTATATTGGTAATTAAAGGTCTGAAGGGGGTGTGTTGTAGAGAGCTTGTTTAATGAACAGGAGAGGGAGAGAAATGTCCGCTTTGCCAGGAGTATATGTGTGTTTTGTAAGACAGTGGGGTGTGTAGGAGAGAGATCAGAGACATACTGCAGATTTGATGGAATTTAGAGGAAAGGTCAAACAGGTAACTCTTGAAGTATTTCCGTCTTGAAGTCGTAAATAAATTGATAAGAGCCGTAGCGGAAAGAATGTGAGGGATGGACAGATTCAAAATGAAATACAATGGCACAAGGACCCTAAAAAGAAGAATATTTTCTAGAATAATGCTTTCACGTCATAGATAATAAAACCTGCCTACTTTCTGTCTCATTTCAAAACCAATTTCCATGTTTCTAACAGTTTGTCACTTCGTTCTCACGTACGTACAAAACCCAGACAGGCATTGGTAAGAAGACGTGCTTTGAATATAAGAACATTTTTGGCATATGGGAGTATACATGTAGTTAAAAGAAATGTTCTGGAAACAATACCAGTATTGATACCCCTTATTTGGGGAATGAGGTATTTAGTATCGGGTATCTATTTTCATTGAATACACCTTTAGTGAACGTAATTGTTCATACCTCCTCCATAAAAACATTATTTTTGTAAAGAAAGAAAGACAGAGAGAAAAACAGCACACACGGTAAGTTTTCCTGCTGTGAGGTTAAAATGGGAATATGCAAATCAGGTAGATTTGAGGGCAGACTGTCCTGACATTTTATGAAATGTTCAGGAGTGCGTATGTGAAAAAGGCTCTAGTTTAAAAGAAGACAGCTTCAATAATATACGCATGTTTAACCAGTAAACATATTGAATTAAGCAGTTTCACATTAAAAATCAATCAGTTTTAAAATGATTTTTAATCTTGTTGTATTATGGAGAATTGGTAGTATGAATGTATTGGGCAAACATTTTTCATTTCGGATCATATCTAATTTAAGTTAAATGGAAAAACTACAAAAATTGCAACGACTTAACATTAAACTTGGAATTAACTAAGGACTTTCAGCTCAGCCCCCTGCAATGTAGTCTGCACTCTGATTTTTTTTTTCAAAGTCGAAAAGCAGGGTTTAAGGTCTACGAAGGACTAGACTTACCAGTAAAGGGCCCCAGCACACACAGGACACTAACATGATAGCTAGCAGCTGGCAGATCATCTCTATGTGGTAGGACGGGCCTCTGCAGTGATGTTTGCGTCTAAGTCTGGCCAGCAGCAGCGCAAAGCTGGTCAGAGTGTTGCACACGATGGAGAGCAGCAGAGCCAGCAGCCCCAGCATGGAAAAGAGCAGCGGCAGGAGCACATCCAGCCAGTCTTTGAACTCCTCCATGTGGAAGAAGCACCAGCTTCTGGAGCTCTGAATCTTATAGGGCCTCCACAAAACCACAGGCAGCAGAGCAACCAGCGCAGCCAGCAGCCAGGTGAGTCCCAGCAGCATTTTCATGTGGTGAGAAGCTAATGCTGTGGAGTGGAAGATAGGCCTGGTGACTCCGATGCAGCGCTCCACAGCCATAGCACTCCCCAGGAACAAGGGGCTCAGGCCAAAGAACACCATGCACGCCCCAAACACACTGCACACAATGCGATGAGGGTCAAATGTCTCCCATTGCTTGTGGGAGCCATACACATACAGCACCAGGGAGCCGTTGATGAGGTGACCCAGCAGGTCTGTGACCACCAAACTGCTGGCGAACAGCAGGAAGGATGCCTTCGACTTGATCCGGATGCGCTTATAGGATTTGATGAGGATGAAGAGGGCGAGGCTGTTGGACAAGATGCCCACAGTCATGGAGATGATAGAGGTGGTGACAGACAGCTCCTTCTGGCTGCAGGTGGTGTTGGTTGGTCTGATCTCTGACCTGCAGCCTGTTTCTGAGCTCCCATTCGCTGACATGGTGGGAATGAAATCTGGAGGAGGATGGAAGGTGGAATGAGGATATGATTCATTTATACCAACAAAAAAAAAAAACTCAAACACTTAAGAGGTGAACAAATATCGTTACAAAAGTTAGTGTGGTGAGAGCTTTGATTGATACACTTCTACCCAAACTTTCTGTGTGGATTCACTAATTTGAATAAAAATAGTTTGGCTTTAAGTTTCAGTGTTTACAACATTTACTACACAGATAGCAACACGTGCAGTATTGGGTGCGACCATGCGTAAACTTATTTTGCTACGTAGTTAAATGTACTGTAAGTAGTGATGCTTATTCAAGTCAGGATACAACAGCACTGAATAGATAAAGTGGCTGATAAAGCAATACTGTAAGTTGTCTTCTTTTTTTTTTTATGTCGCGCATTCACATGTGCTAGTAACTTTTAATATCGCTCGGGACTCGTAAAAAGATATAATTTCTTACCTCACATTTGTTCTTCTCTTACACACCACGCCATAAGTTAACGGTATTTCCACTCTGTCTTCATGGAAAGGCTAATGAATAACACAAATACAAGTCCTTTCAGCAAGGCAGTAAATGATGAACATCGCCGAAACGGATCTCCTCTATATTCCTGTCGAGGCAACTTGTGCAACTGGTTCCGTCTGCGCTCCGCTGGAGTCGAGTCAGTGAAGGCAGCATAGCTTCAGCCTACGAGGTCTCTGTTCAAACTCAAACACACCTTGCCTGATGTTCACATTTGTCGCCATCTGCAAACATCTGCACAAGTATGCTCTTGTGTTAATATTTAGCCCACTAATAAACCGAAATACGCATGACATTCTTGAAATTACGCATGACTGTCCCAACTTCAAGGTTTTGAATTTATGGAAAATTTGAATCCAAACATTGTGCTAGGAGCTATGCATTACTGTGTCTGAATTAATTTTTGCAGGCTCTCCGTGCATGCACGTGGTATATCAGATTAAAAAATCGCATCTCTATTTCACTTATCTCTTATCATTTTGTTTGTTCTGTTCTATGTTTCTTTGAAAAAGAAGAAGAGAATACCACACGTATACATCAAAATGCATTGTTATAAGACACTTTATAAAATTAAAAAGATGCAATATGCACCTATAGTGTTGTAACTTTGCAAAGTTGTCTTTCGTTGTTTGTTTTTGATTTTTCTATCATTCATGTGCTGATTGACTCCATCTTTACATTTAACTTTGTAGCATCTTTTAAGTAGAAAAATAATGTGAAACTTATCCAGAACTTCAGCACTAACCATCAACATATTACCAGACCAAACGATTCTGCAGTTCTGTGCCTTTAACAATGGAAAGCTATCATGTGATATAAAGAAAATGTCTCAGTCAGTGTGAGAACAAATGCAAAATATTTTATTGCAACACAGAGTCTTGGCTTGGAGTGAACACATAGCTGGGCGGTGGTTCAAAACGATATTCTCCTAACTCTGGTTAGATTTCATGGCTGGCTAAACTATGCTTTTTAAAACAATATGACACTGAAATGATTAGTGACCACAACAGAAACAAATATTTTTTTAAATTTGACACTTTGACTTATAGATTTGGTGGCAAGATCTTATTGTTTGATTGACGAAAAAAGTAAACACAGTCAGCTGAGTGAACTTGGAAGTGAGCAAAGGAAGACTTCCTGATTAACTTCCTCTAAGCTTCATTAGGACTCCCTGAGATCTTAAAAAACTTTGGGGCTTGGAGGCAAAATTAAGTCTTTCTAAACCAATTAAATCAGCTAAAAAAAAAAGCCTTGTCACAAAACATTTTCCAAATGTGTGCGTTTTTGAAAGCCAATGTGAGCTACCTCAACATTTATACTAATAATCTCTAGTAAAGTACTGAAACCCAATAATGCTTATCATGCCCAAAGACTCTGAGGTCAGTGTATTGCTTGAGATTGTCTTCTGACGTCAGCAAAGTGGAACAACCTAACAAAACAGTTCCTTAATAAAAGCCTCGGTGCCCGGCAACTGAGTCAGATGACCTGTGGGTCTCGCACCAGCTCAAAGCAAATATCACTTAATTAAAAACTTTAATCATGATAAGGGCAAGTTATGTACAGATACTGAGCTTAGGCCATGCAATAAGATCCTTGTAGTTATACTCTGTTGCTGTCATAATCATTCTATTCCTATTGTCCTTTTTCACACTCGGTGCTTCTGCATTAGCAGGATATAACAGCACTTCCCACCTTCACTTTGGGGTATTATTATCAAACTCTGAAATACAGCTTTGTGTTTTGCCGTTAATTTTAGAGCTGATGTTTGTGACCCTATGTCACAAAGACATGGTGACACCGACAAAATGGTTGTTGTCTAATTGTCTCTCCATTACATTTTTAATAAAAAAATATATTTTCTATTTGCCAAGCATAACTGAATTAAAGAAATACAATATAGACTAAATTATATCTATTCATCAGTTCCTGACAGCAACTAAAGGAGTCCAGGAAGGGATAGATGAAAAATCACAATGAATTGATAAATGAAAAGATGTCTCCTCTTTTTGTACAAAACAGATTATCTCGTCCTCTCACTATGATAATAAAACCTTCCTCTGAGCTTCCGCATGTAGCCGAATGGTTTTTAATGATCTGGCAAGGTGACACAGGATGAAATCTTCTCCTAGGTGACATTACACCTTCATTGTGGTGTCACACAGCGTCTGCTGCATGCTGTAATGGCCGGCAGCTCAGTGCTTGTGACAATGCAAGGCAAATCAAAGGCATGGCAGTGCAATCACATTCTTTTGTTGGCTGTATCAAATGAGGCCGCGTAATAGACTGCCTGCCTCGGTGGGGTTCAGATGGATACTGCAAGTAGTTTTATCGAGATGAGAAACTAACCCATAATGCAGGCTTTCTGCCAGCAGCCCTGTCGCTTCCTCCACCTGTTCACGAAAACACTCCTGAGGCAAGATTCACAAATAACAAAAGTGCCCCTCTTCAGATCTCACTCTCCCATCATGTCTCTGTCTGTCACACTGACCCAAAGATTTCTCTCATTTTGGATATTTATGATGATGTAGAGCTGGTTCCAGCAAAGCTGCAAAATGTGTCAGTGAAGCTTGTCAAACCAAAAAGGGACAACTGATGACAGCAGGCAGTCAAGAGAAATGAAAACACCTGCTGCAGATGTTTTTAAATCAGATCAATCAGACGGTGGCAAGTGACATGACCTTTTAGGATCAAATGTGAAAAAACTTGTGGAAAATAAGCATAGGAGCACGAGGAGAAAGCATGCCTGATTTAAGTGAATGCAGAGAAGCACGAGAAATATAACTGCATGCTAATAAATTCACTTCCTGACTGAAGCTTATGGAGCTTTTATTTTAGACCAAAGACGTTGACCCCCAACAGGCCAAGATTTCAAGACAGCATGTTACAGCATTGCTTAAAGTTGTCAAAGAACTAATGCTGCCTGTCTTTCTCTGCCATCCGAAGATGAGAATATTTATTTTTACAATGTACAATCAGTCCCATTAACTTTATGCACTCATCTGAAAGAGAAAGTCAACACAGACAAAAAGCAAACGTTCTGTAATAGCAAACAATGAGGTTTATCAGGTTCAGGGAAACAAAAACCCATCTCTGAGAATTCTTGTGTTATTGTGTTAATTATTAAGTGTGAATCGTTGAATTATAGGCTTTCCCTGGAAGGTTGTTGGTTTAAACAACAGAAATCAGTTTGCAGGAATACTTTTATGAAAGCCTGCATCACAGTCATGTTCAGTGATTGCAGAGAACATCATGACCCTCCGAGAAAAACAAACATGCTGATCCAGCATGACACTTGAAGAGCAGTAAGTGAAGAGCACCATAGAAACACACACAACACAATACACTGTTGCCATGGAGTCTAGGCACAGTCTTACCTAAAGTTATTGATGAAAAGTAAAAACATTGCTGACAGCTCTGCAGATTGTGCAAATCTGAGAAGCATGTTGCAAACAAAGCAGATGGCTGCAAGAGGGAGTGAACTAAAATGTGTGTTGTTGTTTCTTCAGCTTTTCGCTTTAAGGTGAAACGATCTCAAACATCTCAAAGTCTGACACTTGCACAACTTGTCTAAAACTTGTGCAAGTCTTGGAAGAACATTAAAGTTCATACTACAGTTTTAGAATTGTTACTTAAAGTTGTGTGCTTTGTAACAAGGTTCATATTGACCACCGCAGGAGCATCTCGTTAAAAAAAATAAACCCCTGCATTAAAAACCTTTAAAGAGGGTTCATCCAGATATTAAAACTAGAAATGTAATCCTCCCAAAAGAACAAAATTCAAAGAAATAAAATACAGTTTATGATGCACAGAATGATTGAATATCAATTCAGTTAAAAGCATTAAAGTGCAGAAATATTTATACTGAAAGTGATCTTAACCATGCAGGGTTGCCTTAATGTTCTGTACTCGGGCCTATGAGATGTGTGTTTATTACCAAACTAAAGGCTTTCATGTTCATTTTAAGAGACACTCTTTAAAAACAGGCAGTTCAAAAGTGTTTGGCTTGCTTGATGTTATTGAATTTTAAATGTGTTCTTTGTACACCGATCTTAACCCATGGGCTTGAGGTTTTAGTTTAATCTGTTGGTGTTTTGAGATTGTTTGACTTCAGAACAGAGTTTCAATATCCAATCCTACACATCGGAGCCTCAAATGTGATCGTTACCAATGGAAATAGATTAAATTGTTTACAGGTCTTTGCAAGCAATACTGAATAAGTGCAAACTTAATGAAAATGATTGTAGCAATGATACAGTTTTGTAGTCAATGTTTGTCAGCTGTTGTGTTGTGTTTTATTTTATTTTATGAAGTCATCTTTATCCATCAAACAGGTCAGATAAAGAAACCACTTTTAACTTCTCAGGACCAAAGGATAGCCTCGAACCATTTATTTTTGAATCTGTATTTAGAGAGGTCTCACTGAGACGCGGGTCTCATTCTCTACACGAGAGAGACCTGAGCAATTATTACCCATTATTACTGTTGAACACCTAACTTATGTTACACTTTCCAACATACACAAAAAATGCATCAAGACAGCTATATTTGATCGGGGGCTTCAAGTTATGGAGCTGCAGAAATGCAGAGACACAAGCGGCCACCAGGTGTCAGCACAGATATGTGAAACATCCGCCTGTATGCATGATTAGGAGAAGGTTGAGTTGATTCTGAAAATGTTAAGGACTTGACTTAATAATTGTTAATTCTTATGAAGCAGAGAGCTTTATCTACTTTATAGGATGATTGTATTTTGGCAGCTTGTTGGTAAGGCTCGAAACCTGCTATGAAGAACAGGATGGATCTGTAAGTCTGTAAGTCTACAGCTAGATGAATGTGTGAGTTTATGCTTCTGCTATATTTACAGAGGTGTCACAGCCAAATCATGTCTAGAAATGACTCCAATATGAGACTGTGACACTGCTAATGGAGAGTGAGAGATTAGAAATCAGGACAAAATGTATTCTCCATAAGAAATACAATTTATTTGTTGTTGTTTTTTTATTAAGCTTTAACATTTTAGTCTCCGATCCAATCAGGAGTGGATCCCGGGGGTGGCCAGGGGCAACCTGAGCCACCGTTGAATTCAGATTTGCCATCCCAGGGACAACCCCAAAACCCTAAACTTTGTTTGACCTTGTCAAGATTGGACTTGTGTTAAAATAAACTATGAGGGCTGTGTGTTGCAACAGGCTGCTATCTATGCATCAGTCGGTGCCACATGGCCTCCCCAGGAACAGAAGTCTGGATCCGCCTCAGGCTGCAAATCACTAAAATGGGTCCTGCTACCTTAAAATTCAACTGTCAAGTAAGACATATCAAATAAATGAATGAATCTGTTTATGATAAAAAAGTGTAAAAAAAAAAAAAAAATGTAGTGCATAATATGCTTAATTGCTGTACACATTTCTAAGTCATTTACTAAGACGAGCTAAGTTAGGCTCTCCAGCTTCTAGCACTGGCCTGATGTTGCCATAGAGTTGTAGCTTATTTATCAAGTAATTCTCATACCTTTAAGTGCTTCCCTGAATATTGTTGTCTTCTTTTGGTTTTGGTCATTGTAAATTAAACTTATGCAGTTAGTTACACAATAAAAGTATATTCTTACACGTCCTCAGCCCATAAAGCTCAATTTTACAACACTGTTTTGGCTACAAGCACCCCAAGTTTCATTGTTTGCATCCTCTTGTTTCCAAGGTCGATGGAAATCATGATGTCCCCGCTGGCCTATTTTTAAATAGCCACAGAAGGCTTATTTGCAGCCTGTTTGTCCTTTGAAGCCTCTAAAATCCCACCTTTCCACCTGAAGCAGCAGAAATTGGTTTGCGGAGCACACAGCGCAGATCTCAGGAGCAGCCAGTGCACTTAGCATGACACCCAGCACTGCTCTGGCTTTTCTCAGAGCACCTGAGAGCATACCAACATTAACATTCAACCCGAGTACAGACGCTCGCAGTAAAATCAGAATGAAAACAGGGAACAGGCAGCAATCAGTTTCTTTTTTGCCGGATGGGACCGCTTTTATTCTGCAGAAGTCTTGCTGTTTCCATCACCCTGGAGATACGGTTGGATAGCACAGTCTAATCCCTTGCTAACAACCAGCTCTCCTCTGTATGCTGAAGAGGCTGAGACTGAAGCCCGTGTGTCACGATTGAAGAGGCCGCTCAGGACACTTTGATGTAATCATTTGTATCAGGACTACTGTGGCTGACTGGCTGGGAAAGCCTTTAAGGGCTGGTTCTGGCTTTAATTGCATTTGGCATCAATAAGAGGACAAAGCATGGCCTAGAGTATCTGACACATGGGCTTTCTGAGGGGCCATCTGTTCAATAGCAATAGAAGAAAATATTTAATATACAGTATGTCCATTTAATCGTAAAGTCGTCTCAAGAATGCACAATGAAATCAAGTGAAATCACTACACTTTAAAACATCATTTTACAGTTTAAAAAAGGTGGGAAAATGTTTCAGACTTTAACTTGCTGATTTGAGGGATCACTTCACCATTTTTCTATTGATTCATGTATGTTTACCACATATTAAAAACATGCATATTATCTCCAGGTAGAGCCAACACCAAGATTGAAGTTATCAGAAAGCAAAATGACCTGATTCATCACCAAAGAACTTCAGACTTTTAGTTTCTCATGTTCGTTCATTCAATTATCCCGAGCTGATGGACTTAGTGCTGGTCAAAGCCTTAATCAAGCTGTAGAATAGATTCCTTTAATCTAGCTTCTCCAATTACATTTTTTTTTTCGTGCTAAAAATAATTATGAGTTAGGGCCACTTTTACAGGGGAAAATGTGTCCTTAAATGAAGTTCTGACACAATGTGTCCTACAATCGACATCAACAGTCATCAGCAGCAGTACACCATATGTTGTGCTCCTGCAGCTCTTTAAATCATCGCTGCACATTAGGAGATCTCATACTGCAACAAGAGCAGCACTGAAATGATACGATGATGGATTTACGATAATGCAGATAAGAAATGATAATCAGTCGCTGCATGTTTTTTTTCTGTTTTACATCTTTGAAAACTAAATGTCTGGGGGTTTTGAAAAAAGGCTTTATACCAATATTTCAGTGGTGAATGATTGATGATTGATAAGTCGTCAAAGTCATCTTAAATAAACGTTTTGAATGATAATGACATTTCATTGTTGCAGCTGGCTAAAGAAATCATCAGATCCAGATTCAATGTAATACACTATTGAGGCACACTTTAAGCCCAGCTCTACTGCATTTCATTTGAACATCATTCAGTAAAAACAAAAATATACCAACAACATAGTATCATGTACACCAGTTAGCCACTCTTGAACTTTGTCTTCTTGATTCCTCCATTCTTCAATTCATCGATGTAACATCCTGCATGTTTGTGTATTCAAGTGACATTCTGCAATGTGATTGGTTTGTTCTATTATATATATTAACAGTATGAATACACTTATTTCGCTCTGTTTTGACCTTGTTGTCTGTATTATGAAAATGGAACTGTCAACAAGATGTGAATGTATAAACAACATGTTTAAAAAAGTTGGATAGTGGCTCTCAACATATCACAATCAGTCTTTAGAAAACAGTGTTCTAATCTATGCGTCTATCTAATTGAAAAGTAAAAAATGTTCCAGAGTCATTTCAATAGACTTATTTACATTTTTACAGCCATGTCCTCTGAGTCCTAAGTGAATTTGTCTTGTGTTTAAATACAGGACAATGAATCAGTGTGCATTTATTGCACTTACTGTCAGTGACTCGTCTCTTAGAGCTCTAAGTGTTAAAAGTCACACTTGAGCCAGCTGCTGTTGGTTTCATTCCAGTATTAAATTCATCCTATTGCAGTTATACTTCCCCGACATTGTTGAGGCTTTGTGCTGCTTTCATGCAATGATCCCATTCTGCCAAGCTGCTTAGGCGGAGGGCTAAGAGCCACAACAGAGGCTTGTTTCTGTCTTACTGCTGTCTCATACATTCATGTCAGCCCTTGCGAGAATCTGCACGCTGAAAACCATCCACGCTCATATTGTGTACTTCTGGGTATCGTCTCACGAGGGAATCTCAGGATCCAGCAGGAACAAGAGTGTAGGAGCTGTTCATGCCACTGATGACAGCAGCTGGCTTCCAGTCAGGCTGGTAAAAGTGGATGTTGAGGGTTCGAGCCCAGTTTGCAAACACTGTCTTCTCGGTGATAAAGCGGTGGTGGCTTCCTCGTCGGCTCCTCTCATGGGAGAGGTACATGGAGCATTCGTCGGGCCCCGAGGGCTCATAGTAATGATACGGCACGGAGGGATTGGAGGAGGATCTACATGGGAGCAGAAAGAAGAGAAAGGAATAAAAAGACATGAAAGTCAAAGTGAGAGGGAGGGATGTGGAGATAGAGAGGGGATAATTATGAGGATGGGGGAGAGGGGAGAAGAGGCGATAAGAACAAAGAGAAAGAAATGATCAGAGGAATGTGGGCTCACAGATGTGTTCATTATACACCATCTTATTCCTCTGATGCGCATTGTCCCACAGAGCTGAAGGCTCAGCCAAATAAGAGTCACATCAATCCCTGCACTGCTTTCCTCTATGAATATTCAAATGTGTCAGACTGTCCTTTATGCCCTTGTAGATTAATGTGAGAACAACATTTTTCCTCTGATTATTCATAACATTTTAATTATATTTTCAACCTTTGCAGTGAAATCTGTTTTTTTAAAGGATATTTTCATGCAAAATATTTTTACTGGCACTGGCTAAAAATACCAATTCATCAGCCTAATAGCAGGTAATAAAAAAAACTTGAAGAACTCACTGCAGGGAGTAAATATAACATAGACATTAGACTTTATTGTCCCCATGGGGAAATTATTTTTCACAGAGCCGTTAGTGTCATAACAGACAATTCCCACCAAATAACATACAAACACTAAACACAGAGCAAAACACAAACAGAGTTAGACAACAGCCAAGAGTTCCCACCCTGGCCTGTTCAGCGAGGCCTTTTATTCAGGGCCGTTACAAGAGGAACACATCTTTCAAAACACACTACGAAATATTTTTTTGTAGAAACTAATTCATTTTTTCTCAGCATGCAGTAAATCATAGAATGGAGCTGCAAAAACATTTCAACATTTAAGGTGTTTTCCTGCTGCTATTCTACAAGAGTAAATATGATGTTATCTGATTAGAAATATGTGAAGTCTTTATTTTAAGCCATTTCTTCAAACACAATAGTACGTGAAAGTGATGGTGAGATTATCAATAAGGTGGATTTTTTTATTGCATTAAAACTTGCAGCAGTATTTTTGACCAGAAAGTCAAGGACACATTATTATTGACATACACATGGTTTAAGTCTTCTGAACAGTGTTGCTAGGAAACTGATAATAAAGAAAGGCACACTGAATTTACCATAAAGAATTATGGTGTCTTTCAGCTCATTACTTTGGCTTCACGGTGACAACGTTGTCGTTTGAGTTCAGTCTAACTTTCCTTCTCTAAACACATACCTGTTATTTGATTTAAAGTGTTAAAGAGACTGATGCTTCGCTTAGGAAGTGGCAGAGACCTAAAATGGAAGTAAATGCCCGAACTGCACACCAGTGATGTACGGTGAGGTACGTGGCTGGTGAGGCACTGACTTTTTCAGAGTCAGATTTACAAATATATGAACCCATTTATAGAGTAGCTTAAACTCACTTTTCAATTGGCAGCTTGCACATTGACTACTGGTTGTGTTTCATATCTCATATCAGCATTATTTACACACACATAGAGGTAAGGTGCATATTTGGCCAAGGAAGAACATTAAATTTCACATTCCTCCGGCCGGAAATATGGGAATTCAGCGATTTTGATTCTGAAAATGATTGAAATTTTTGGAATCATACAGAAATAACATTTATAACACAGATCAGTCGAAAAATATATATATTTATTTTATTTAATCATGATTTGTTATTTACTTTTGATGATGACAGGTGAGGCTCTGCCGTACACATATACAAATAGTACATTGGTATAAAAGCTACTAAGCTAACAAGTGAATTGAAGGGTTGGTGATATGTTCACTGGCAATGTCAGTGGTCCCAAACTTTTTTGAAATAAATTAAAGTTATCATTTGAGATGAAGTGGAACGCTTTGTTCATAAACCTCAATAAATGGACAAAGCTATAATACATACCACCAGACAGAGTGACATTAAAAAGAATGTACTATGGGGTTTATATCTTCCTCTGGGTATGCAAAGTGAAAATTGTTCAGAGTCTAAATCATGAATATAAAAACTGTGTCCCTACCTGCAGTAATCAGGAGGCACCATGCCGTACACGTTAATCCTGTCGCACAGCTCCAGAGCGATGGCCATGGTGAACCAGCCCGTACTCAGCCAGGAGTTTGAACTCTTCCTGCAAGAAAGGAAAAGACCATCTTCATTGGAAGACCCATTCTCAATATAGTGTAAGTCTGTTAGCTGGGACCAGTTTCATACTGTGAACCAATAGTTCTCGATATTACTTTTCAGGGAAAAATCCAGAAAGATGAAAGTCTCTTTGTTTCTTTGCTTTGTACACAACAAAAAGGAAGTTATTAATGAGTAAGTCATTTATTCTGTTATGGAGGCTGAAGTGATTGGATTTTCTATTCAAATGCAATGTCATCTTATCTTCCTGTGGGCTAGGTGTTCACATGCAAATGAGTTTATGAAAGGATGAAGTGACATAGATAAATCTTGTATTGTCTTCATTTTGAAAAGCCCTTATTCATCCAACCAGTTTTCTACAGCTCAGGTACAATCACCACGTATGAAAAGAGACATGAGCGATGTGTTCTTTTCATTTTTAAGTATGAAAGAAAGAAATGTGTGTGCTGTGTAGGGCTGTCTCATCCTCTTTATATGCCCATTTGCTTTGCATCCATGAAAGGTTTTTTATTTTTTCCAAACCAAGCTCAACACCTTTGCCTCTGAAAATGTGAAATACAAAAGCACCTCTCTATGACATCATTCTCCACAGTAAGATGAAAAGAACAGTGTCAGATTGGTTTGTTATGACTCTACATGCAGCCACTCTCCATCACGGCACCTAAGTCATATTTATCTGTTGTTGTTTCTGCATGTCACTTTTGTGTAAAGAGTCTGTCAGCTCCCCCTCAGAAGTAGAAAATTAACTCACTCACTAAATTGTTTTTTGTTGGTAACGACTAAGGGAACAGAATGCTTCTTGTAAAATCCAAATCCCACAGAAGTGAAATGTGTTTCTCTCAGATGTTTAGCCACTTCAGCAAATCTCTTACTACATGGAAGAGCTACAACAGAAGATATGTTGCAAGACTTTTCCAGGCCTAATATTAGTGGCAAAACTGTGATTTTAGGATTACTCAAATCCCTAAAGTTTGTATGTAAATCCTGTAAATAATTCCTCCAGTGTTTAGCGCTCTGACATTTCCTTTGTAAGTGAGAATCATAAGCTGAAGGGTTTTCCTCTCCCTTCTGTCTTACATTTTTAAACATGCATAGATTTGGTTTCTCTCAGTTGGACCACTCCAACATAAATCTCACAAGCGATATGATTCTGGGGACACTTACCTATCCATCCCAGTTTCCTTTTTAAAAAGTTCATCAAACTTCAGCATTCTGATCCTTGAAATGGTAAAGATTTGAAGTCTGGGCAGCAGCTGGTTTAACAGCTTGAGGTTGTTGTAAACGTGTCCTTTCCCGTCCCGTCTCATGCAGTTGCTGGGTCCCCAGAAGACGAACACCGTGTCTTGGCTCACGTTTAGCAGCTGCTGTCGGCTCCGCAGCACCCTCTGCATGCTCGAGTGAGCTATGACACGCAGGCTTGTGATTCGGCCAACATCCCGCTGATAGCCAATGTTGGGGGCATCGTTCATACGGATTACACACTCAGAGCGGTCAATTTCTTCTCCTCTCTTGCTCCCTGTAAGCTGGCCGGAGCTGGTCACCAGGGCACACGTCCTGCAGTGCATCTTCAGATGCTAGAGAGATGAAAGGTTAAAGGTTGGCATTTGTAGTTTCACTCAGGAAATATTCAAGACAGGTTGTGGTGTGCGGAACAGTTAACCATATCCAGAGTAGAGTCTTATTAAACATCTCTTTGGAATAGGCCTTGCTTACTCTCTCGAAACAAAACAGCGAACAGACTTATTTTTGGCAGGTATACATTTGATCCTGTTCAAAATATTTGTTAAATATGTTAGCATGCTAACAATCAAAAATAGGTATTTAGGTAATCTCCACGATTAGCAATAGTTTAGCATATATTGAGTAAATAATCAAAATTATGGACGAATAAAAAAATTTGACTTGATTGTTGAATTACACTGAAAATGGAGGGATCACAAAAAGCATTTCACGTCAAGTTTATTTTAGTAATTTCCAAAATATTGAGAATGGTGTTGTTATGATAAGGCGTTAGGAGGATTCACTTCAGTGTCTTTAGCGGTAGGTGTGGTTGGTAGGAGGAGAAGCAGGGTCAGTACTGATGTCACACCTGAGGGGGGGGGGTGTGGTCGCTCTGTCTCTGTAACCTTCATTAGCAGCACCTGCAGTGGTTTTGAGTGGAAGAGACGCCACGAGGAAGAAGCGAGGACTCAGACACCTGAGAGACTGAATCTGAAGTAACGTTTGTTTTTGTGTCGACACTTCACGGGTTCTTTTTGCACATGAACTAAACTGATATGAAAGAGAGGGCTGGCGGAGGAGATCGTACCCCAAGTGACTCCGTGGATCGGGCTGTCCGAGTGAGCTGGTCGCGGCACGTACAAGGATCTTTGGGGTGAGTCACCTACACGCACCCCTCAAACAGACAGGACAGTTGCACACACTTTCAGGAAAGGCAGGATACACCTTCACGTTTACGCAACACGTTAGGAGAGGCTGTGGGGTTGTGTAGCCCCGTAACAGTGTGATTGAGGCCAAGTCTGAGAATTACCAAAGTCTAAAAGAGCCACATAACTGATGTGGCTAAAAATCAGCTAAAAGACCAAGCAGCAAGAGATAAATAAACCCTAACCCTAAAAACCTTCAGCACAGTCTGTAGTAAAGCAAAAGCACACAATTAGCTTAGACATGTAAACTGTCCTCAAGCTGTATAAAGCATCTTGAATTGGGGTTCCAATCGGACCTGGGGCTCCTTTACTACATGTTATTCCCCCCTCTCACTCAAACTCTAACATAGTCCTGTCTCTCCATTAAAGCACAAAAAGCCCCCTTTTTGTTAAAAAGTGAAACACTTTGGGATTTAACTCAAAGCTTTTTTTGATTTACAGTATAGATGTTACAGTGTCATTGACAGTATAAATTGTTATCGTTTCAAACACGTAGGCTACAGGACCTGAGGGAAGTGTTATCTAGACTGGCTGTTCTTCTCTCAGTTATCCAGTTATTCAAACGCACCCATCTTGGTTGCCAGTACAGCAGAGTCCGTTCTTTAATGGGATTTCGAATGGAAATCATGAAAACAAATAAACTTATACATAAATGAAGTCACACGCAGACTTAGAATAATATTCACTTCCACGCAACAAGAAGCATGTGTACAGAAGTGGTCACAACATGCCCCCTGTATACAAAATACAGTTTATGTATTATTCATGTATGTATGAATGCTTCAAAGGAAGAATGTATTGCAGAAGTGTTGCATTAGTTTTACACTTTTTTTTCGACCATATATTCATGTTGTTGTTACCACCAGGTTTTCAAAGTAGAAAAAGGTGAGCTCCGATTGAATGATCCGCCAGCAAAAGCCCCGAAGACTCTCCACATGAATTATTCCCGACCTTAATAGAGAGCTACATTGGCATTCTGAACTGTGCTCAGAGCTTCACACTCCATCAGGTTCTGAGGTGGGGATGTGTGTGTTTGTCCATACGAGTGTGTGTGCGCACACTGACATGCAGGTGATATTACCAGGGCCAGAGTCTGTGCTGCTCCCAGCGCTATATTTATAATACTCTTCCACTATCTCTGTGACCCCTGTGATTGCCCTTGTGTGTGTGTGTGTGTGTGTGTGTGTGTGTGTGTGTGTGTGTGTGTGTGTGTGTGTGTGCGTGTGCGTGTGTATTTTTGTGTATAGTTTGAGTTTGTCAAGCTCCTGGAAACTTTGTGTTGAGTTTGACGCACCCTATGTAATACAATCACGTTTTCCTTGCAAGAGGCTGCAACTGTCTGAAAAGTGTCAAGATTTTAAACCATTTGTAATCCCCTCTATACACACACACAAACAATCCCAGGCTCTTGCACTCAGGAGCAGGATTTTCAATACCCAAGCATACTTTTAACAACAAGTCATATCCTGTTGGAGTGTGTTTTTTTGCTCTGTGTCCTCAGACCCCTTTCCCTCAATAAGAGGTAGACTTGAGCAAATTACACCCTTGTCTGCACAAAGACACCTTCCCCCGTCTTTGCTGGGAAAAAAATATCCTTAAAGTTGTTTCGTCTTCTACAAAAAAAAACCCAGATAAAACACATTTTCCTTTCAGCTCTGTCCTTACTGTTACCCCAAAAGCAACTTCTAATCACATCAGAAGTAAGGAAATGTGTTAAACCGGTAAAAGGCGGTTGAAGGTTGCAATGGCGATGTTACGCTTTGAAGTGTCGATGAAATAATAGTGTCCTTGACAGTGATGCTCGAGCTCCAGTGCCAGCTCCCACCCAGCTTCTGACAGCTTGATGATGTTGGGAAATAGCCACTTGTAGACCATGTATCACATTTAAAGGGGCTTTCACATTCAGTTTGACAATATTTCAGATTGCAAGCAGCTTATAGAGGCAACCCACACACTGAGTGAATGAATATGTGAATGAGTGCAATGTAATGCATAATAAAGCTGTTGTTTAATGTATAATCAGCCTTGAATTAACACAGTGATCCTAGATTTGTGATTCAATTATTTTTGTAAGCCTTGCCAACTCCCACACACACTCAGTCTGCACTTCATGAGGACAAAGGCTGGGCTCTTTCCCAGATAAAAAGGTATAAAGGCGAAAGGTTCAACCCAAGGAGGCTATTTAGTGAGTTTTAATGTGATGCCTCTTGGATTTAAGAGGCAAATATTTTCCTTATTAACTCTTTGCTTTGTATCATTAGAAACTTGGTAGTATTTTTGAATGGTCTTCGATCCCGCCCTCATTTTCCCCTGAGACGGGAAATCTTTGTATTTCTAAGTCTGAAAAGGAGCTTCCGATGACGCAAAAAATTTAATTTTGCGTCACTGGAAGCTGTTGTGGTTAGCGGTGGTGAAACTACAACGCTAGTTCCTCATATTTTCGACCACTGAAGCTACAGACCAATCACAGATCAGTGGGTGGGACCTCACTCCCAGAATCGAAACTTAACGTCTGCCATATGACTTGGAAGCTATGCTAACAGGCTCTGTGGAGAAAGCTGATAAGAACCGACAATGGCGAAAAAAGTTTCAACTTTAAACTGATATGGATGAAGGGGATTTTGAAGGTCTCGAGGTGCTCGAATCAGATGTTCATGGCTATATCTAAGAGCCGCAATATAGCGGCGAGAACTGCCTGTCGGCGGCGGTGAGGACGAGGAGCCCTAGCTCGAGCTGGGACGGACTGGTAGTGTCTGTGCTCTCACTGTTTGCCTATGGACACAGACATAGAGTCCGTTTGCTGCCAGAAATTTTCAAGATGACTATTCCTTCTGGAAGAAATCTCAGATTCAGTTGAGGATACGGTGTAGGCACCAGATGTGCTCGGGTGTTCAGATCGACTCGGGGTCCTGCGCCTGCTAGTGAAGTCACAAAATATGATCAAAGAGTTTATAGTTTTCACGGTTTTGTGGGTCTTTGAGCTCAACAGTGACTGCCCACTGACGATAGGACATTTAATTCGGCACCAAAACAGCATTAAAAAACAGAAAAAAGACAAAGGTACAAGACTGTGTACATGATCTTTCGTCCGGAGTCAAGGAACTACCCATCCCACAATCCATTGCGAATTATATCGTGTCTTCATAAATGTAACTTTTGTCGTTGTTGTAGTTTTTATACAGCTAATACAAGTGTTGTACTATCTTGTAGTTTGTGTTGTGGAAAATATAAACTACATTCACTGCTGCATGACAAGGTTATTAGGCTAGTACTTTTCATGTTAGCTAACTAACCAGCTAGCGGGACTAATCTTTTTGCATGCAGCGCCAAGGGGTGGGAACATTGTCATGGTAACAGCAAGCTCAACCAATCAGAAACACTCTATGATCGTGGGAAGTGAAGTTTTATGCCCTGATATAGCGAATAAATCTTCATATTGTATGACGTCACCAGCAGGTGCAGGACCCCGAGTCGATCTGAACACCCGAGCACATCTGGTACCTACAACGGGCGTATGTGTTGTAGTAAATGTCTGTAAATAGAGCACCCTTCGGTGGGAGTGGCCTGCCGTGCTGTGCATTCTGGGAGTTGTTGTCTTTCATCCACGAGCCAAAAAGACACTTTCTGCCTTTTCTCGGTCAAGAAGGCACCAACTTCAAAATGTTTTTCACATTTCTACAACATATATGACCTAATGTCAATACAGATTCATGTTTCAACAGGTGAAGTATTGCTTTAAGCATTCATATATTAGCCACAGTGGAAGTTCTTTGGAGGACTGTCAAGATGTTTCAGGTGTTAATATTTCTGTCAAGCTCTAAGAAATTGATTTTTGCTGCTCCTAGTCTTGGCAAGTGCAGGTACTGAGAGGGGAGAGAGAGTCCTCATTGAGCTATGAGAGTTTTTATTAATTCATATTTAATGAACTTTTTGTTTAACTCCAAAAGCAGATTATATATTAGTCTAGAAATTATTTAGCTGGCTCTGGTGCCATAAAGTATATCCAACATAGCTATTCATTTACTGAGTTAATTATATGAAAGTCATCATCATAAACTGAACCAATTTTTGACAAACTTTTTACAAATGCACTTTTTACAACACAGCATTTCCTCAGGAAAACACTGTCGTGGATTTTTCTGTCAACAATAAAGATCTCAAGTCAAAGCCTTTTGTCTTTGTGTATTTTATTGCTCGAGTATAAAGGGTTTCTTTTTGCAAAAAGGAGGAAACTCATACAGAGGTGACTATCGTCACGAGTGCATAGCAGAATCCCGCTCGGGAGCGGTTACATCAAGACATTTATACCAGACTTCGCAAAGCAGGGCACTCTCATTGGTTGACACATTTCGATGTGTCTTAATCTGCCTAGAGACTAGCCTCATTACAGTTATGATCGTGTGCTGTTCTTTCAGACAGGGTGTCGTACAAATGTCCTCGCACCCAGATGTGTTACTTATGCTTAAGTATTTTTCCACTGTGCAAGCAGAAATTTGTGCATGTTAAACATATATTTTTCCATTACAACACGTTTTTCTCAGGGGAGCAATATGTAAGATGTCTGCTGAATTAAATCATGAAATGACCTTATTATATCAGCAGACATGAAGGAAACAAGCTATGTTGAAGTACTGGCTTCTCTGACAACAATGCAGCAGCCAGTATGTCCTCCTTTATAAGTATTGATCCCGGTTCAGAGTAGTCTGCATTTGTTTTGACCACAGAAGTCAGTGTTTTTAGGGCAGCCTCACACTGCCATCTTGCCTCTCGCCCACTCGTCAGGCCAACAGCAAATCAACAGGTATTGCGGCGATGGTAGCAGGCAAGCAAACTGGTTCAGAGATAACTGATTCTAACTGAACTAAAAAGCCTGAGTAGTTTTCTAATAAGCTCTATGACCAGAAATGTGGTAAAAGTAGGATACATTTTGGAGATTATTTTGAAAAATGGAGAGAGGTTAGAACACAGAGGTTTCAAGATCGATGCAGAGCTGGCTAAAAACTGAAGCTTCTGTGTCTGTGACATGGCAACCCCATAGTCTGTAAACGTGTCTATGTGACTTTTGGGTCTCTTGGAGCGAACACTTGAGGAACTGCAGTTTTTTGCACTTCAAAATTGGCTTCATTTTTAGACATCAGAAGTTGCCACTTGGGCAACCCATGTAAACATTACCTCTAAGGAGAAGAGGGCGGGGGGGGGGGACGGACGGACGATGGGAATGTCTCCAATTACTCTGATTCTCGTTCTCAAGATTTGTCAGGGTAGAATCTGGGGCACAGTCATGAGGCATTTTTTTTTTTTTTTTTTTACAGAGATTGAACTGAATCTTTGAAATCTTTTCATAGTTCAAAACCTGAAAGTATTTAAAGGAATTTGAGTTCCAGTAAAAGAGTTTTTTGTACCCGTTAGATTTTCTTTAACTACATAATTTTTTGTTATCATTTCTTCTTTTTTAAATGGGGCATTACTATTTAAAATATTGAATCCATTGTTGTACTCTGTCAGGGAGGAAGGAAGGGGTTTTGTGTCATCTTTTAGAGGGCACACACATTGTATTCTACATTAAAAATCATCTAATCTAGAAGATATGTTTTGGCATGCCCGTTTGTGTATGTTAGGATACACCAGCATTTTTTAAATAAAATATTCAGATTAAACTAGAGACACTGATGTAACTTCCAGAGCTGCAGCAGCAGTAGTGGTTAGGAGTACGGCTCTCTGGTTCTAGTCTCAGTCAATGTCAGCCCACACACTGACTCCAGACTCATCAGTATGATCCTATTTATGGTTCCCAGGAGAACCCAGGATCATAATTGCTTTCAGAGCAAACCCCACCAGCCAGCCTCAAATATGGCTCCAGAGACTTGACTGTGCCTCTGATCCCGCAGCCTCTGCCCTCTACTCCATTTCAGTTTAAGATAGGTCGAGAGCACAAACCTACAGAGAGACTAACCTCCAACAGGCTGAGCTATTAAGAGGTCAGAGAACAGTCATTAGTAAAGAATGAAAAATGCCCTACTGTCATGTTAGTTGTGGATTCAAAGAGTTTCATTTACAAGTTATCTCTGTAAGGTTGATTAATGAAACTCCAAAGAAACTACAGTGCAACACCAGGACAGTTTAACCTAGTGTCTAAAGGGACGAGGAAAACGTCAGAATTAATCCTTTGAAGAGATAAACTGCTTCATGTAATACATCACCAACTGTATCCTCCAATGACAAATGTGGTGATATAACCAGCTGCTGGGTTGTTAACCTGTTTACATTGAAAGCATGTACATGTAATAGAGCATCGTACTAATGGTCGGACTGAGAGCGGAGGCGGATTTTGTGAAGAGTATTGTGTGTTGGAGGATTTAATGATCAGCTTTTGTTCAGTTTTCTCTGACACTAATTAATTATACAGACATCCTCCAGACAGTTGACACCTCATTAAGCTCCTCTGTGTGACACACATTCAAGTCTCTATCCTAGACTCGCTCTGCATTCATTTCCACTGAATAAAGGCAAGCTGTAATCAAGTAGCATGTTTTTCTTCTCCTTCAAAGTCATGTTACCTATTACCTGTATTTGCTGAATAATCACCCATAATGAAACTCGTACATACCTCCTGAATAACACAGCTTCAATTGTACCTTAGAAAGGGGTTGTCATAGATATTTATGCATAACTCCAGTTTTTCTTTTACGACACCCATTTCTCCCAGACTGACTGCATTAAAGGCTGTCAGAGCACAGAAAGTTATCGCCCATAATAAGCAGGTACATCATATACTGGCACAGGCACACAATCCACATGGATGCTCTCACAATTGCTTCCCACAGAAAGGCCAATGTAGATTGATTCCGCTGATGGTTCTTCAAAAAGGTCAACATCTCTTAAATTGGAAAAACATCAGAGATCGACAGAAGAAGCAAATGCAGAAGAACAGCGGTTCAGACTTAAATGTTCTTATTACTCAGCTCTTATTACTGGTAGCCTGAAGAAGAAAATGAAAAAAAAAACATGCTAGAGAAACACGTCGCATGAAAACCTGCAGACTAAGACGACACACACACAGAAATAGAACGAACGACAGTTGCTCAAAATATGCAACATATTTTGTTATACAATATTTGAAATTTTATTATGTTTTTAAAACATTGGATTTCAACTTAGCTGCTACGGTCGTAGCTGAAAAATGAAGCCAGTACTGTAGTGCAAAAAACAGCAGTTCCTTGAGTATCTATTTGAGGCTGACTCAAGAAGCCAAGTAATCTCCATTAGTGGCCATATTTAAAGGCTATTTTTACAGCAGGGGATGAACATGTTTACAGCCTGGTACAAAAAAACTGTTTTAGTCTCAATTGTTTATTTCTTTATTATTTAAAACGTTAACTTAGAACTCCTCTGTTTTGATTACATTAAGGCCAAGAGTTTTGCATAATTAGGCATACTAAGGGATGTGGCTGATTTGATTGACAGGCTGATGCGCTGTATCTGTTTGCGAGGAGGTTAGGCTTCACTTAGCTAAATCCCATTACTGACCTTACACTGGTAACTTTATATGTTCATCATTAAGGATATGCTCGCTAGATGAGTGTAGATAGGTGTGATTCAACAACCAAGATTTTCATTTGGCCGGCCTCAACTCCACCTCTTCGTTGCCTTCTCCATCAACCCGAGGAATGACTCTTCAGAAACCAACTTCGTGTCGTCACAGAGACAATGTACGGATTTTATACATTCTGTGAGTTCAACCTTTTCTTTGCAGTTCTAATACCACCATGAGCACTAAAAGGTCGAAAGTACACCATAATGCGGAGCCTTAAAAAATATGAACAAGTTCGTATTGATATATGTGTAAATAAGGACGTATTGCAATCTCATTGTTGAGACAGAAAAGAGTGAAAGCAGCAACACACCACCACCCGCCTTTGAGAAATCACAGCCTATGAAAAAAAAAGGAAAAATAGCACAGAAGCTAATATGGGCCCTGAAACAGGGTCCGGCAAGCACATTAACAGAGCTCTCTTTGCATTTCTGATGAGGGCATTAAACATTTACATTGTGTCTGGGCATTTGCCTGGGGTTTCCTGCACGTGTGTGTGTGTGTGTGTGTGTGTGTGTGTGTATATACGCATTTGTGCGTGTGTATGTGTATATGTGTGTACGTGTGTGTCAAAGCAACGATTCCCTCCAACAGTAGCAGACCTCACATGACCCTGGAGGGAAAAGTACAGACTCGTCCACCCACTCTGACGATCCCTCAGCAGGTCTCCTCTGGTTAGTCATTCCCTAGGCTCTGTGTGAGGGTGTAGAAGCAGCAGCAGCCCCCATGGGAGGAGGGATGGGGGATGACATTAAGCAGTTTGAAGATTTTGCAGTGCGGATACATCATGAATCAGCTGTCAGCCAGGAGGAGGTGGTCGGCCAGGAATAAGTGTGAATATTACAGTGGCTCAAAAAACTGATTAGAAGCAGCTTCCTTTATTAATCTCTAAATTAATATTTCCTTTTCATTTACTTGAAAGGGAAATTATGTTACAACACCTCAGGAGCCCTACACTTGGAAATCTAGCACATCAAGAAACAGAGACAAATCCAGGAAGCTTCAGCCAGATCCAACCTCTCAACAAACTCACACTCTCGTCACTGAACATCAACCACTGACAGATCAACTGTACTCCAAACTTGTCCTGCCCAGTGCATCCTGGGAAACAACATCCTCTCCTCTCGGCTGTGACTCGCTGCATATCTTTTTCACTGAGAGGAGACATGGCGCTGTTTAAACGATCCTTTATCTAAATGTGCTGCCTGTATTACCTTGCCGGTCTAAATAAAAGGCCTCTGCTTAAATCATTGAATGTAAAGCTTAAAAAGACCAAAATGTTACAGCAGTGAGGTATCTGTTCTGATAGAAACACATCCCGTTTTATGTGCTTCTGTCGCTAAATATTTCATGGTATACACATTAATTATAAATTAAGAAACTGGATAAACAGAGGGAAGTCAAAGAAAATACTTTTACTGCAATTTCTGCTTTTGAGTTGAATGTTTAAGGGATTCATTTCTATAATTATGGAAACAAAACTGAAATAAATTCTTATTTTATTTTCCAGTTACCACACGAAGACAAATTTGCTGGTACTGCCAGAAACAGTCTTCAAAAAAAGAACACTTTGTAAATAATATGACTCACTTATTATAACCAAAACACACGACGTATTCAGCTGTGAGGATAGCTTAGGACACTGATCACACATGCAGAGGAGGATTTCTCAGTTCTCTCTGAAGCCAGGAAAGCACCCGAAGCTTCAAAAATCAATTTTTTGTGCATACCTGGACTCTACATTTACATGTTAGTTTCCCTGTATTGCATGGATGAGAGCAGAATACTGATGAGTTCATATAAGAGTGAATGTGAGGATTTTTTGGGGGATTTTTTTTAAACCTCCATGGCACACTAAACTGTCATGTTCAAGGACACATGTTAAATGCACTGACAAAATCCATGTATAGAAGCTCATACAAGAGCCAGATTTATCCAACACACATCTAACACATTCTATGATATTCAAAGTGACTGCTCCCTATTTCTGTACTTTTCACCTACATTTTGTACACTGAAGTATCTCGTGCCTTTGCACTGTTCAATCATATTACCACCAATCATATCCAAGTGCTAAACTATTATAAGAATTGGGTTCATTTCCAGGTATTTTAACACATACGAGTTTGACTCTGTATTTTGGTGCAAATGTAATGAACATTCAAGTAGAGAAAAAATAGTAAAAGTCAAACTACTGTCAAGGAACTTTAAGTACGAAAAAGATAATATACCAAATAGTACTAAAGCTCCGATGGAGAACCTGTACAGTGTCGCTAGGGTGTGGAAGTTGAGTGTAAATACCTTCTCATATAAAATTACACACAAAAACTTGACTTATATTTCATATTAATTTACCTGGATATAAGCAGTGAATTAACAAATATCAAAAATGAAAACAAGAAGTACAACCATCATCTTTGTACCTGTAATTTCAGGGGACAGACCGTCTGTGAGCACAGATGGTGCATATTTACCTTATGATCCATAACACCTGTGTATCCCTCCAGTGTTGATACTGGAGGTCTCTGTGGCTTTCTGGATGGAGCAGGTCCATCTGAACGCTGGGATGATGATGACTGCGCTGACGAAGAAGAGGATCTGTCCCCAGTGCGGCTGTTGTACACCAACATAAAACTGGTAACCATGGTGATGATGATGATGCCACTAACACCTTGGCACTGGAAAGATAAATGGAAAGCACAAATTCAAAAGGAGCATAACAAAAACATGACAAAGGTAAAGCACCTACGGTTTTAGTCAGGAATTGAGTGCTTGTACAATGTATGATTTAAAGCAGATTGTTGCAGATATCGCAGCTGCTCTTTCCTCATGCAAGGCTGCAAATAAAATGTCAGCTGTGCCACTCAAATGTGCTCAACATTAGCAGGGCAACATGTGGGAAAGAAAAGCACTATATGCTGCTGACATTAAACATGTTGCAGTTACTCCGCCACTGCAGAAAAAAAAAAACCTTCACTCGCCCATATATAGGATCCTAATCTTTTGATTGGAATAAGTTAAATTAAAGCTTCTGCAATATATGAAAATAAAACACTACAAAGTGCAACTAGGTCACGGCAGACTACGGACACAGACTCCACACAGAGGATCATTACAGTCATATTTTCAGCAGGTTTCATTACTTACCACTCTGATCTTCATCTTCAATTACCCTCGTTGCCCATCGCACATCGAGCCTTCATCGTATCGGAGCCAGAGCTCCCTCACAGCGTCTGGAGTCTTCAGCATGCAACACTTGAGCGGCAGCATCACCGGGATCAGCGCTGCGAGGAGACGATCGACGCTCCAACACAACACTCCTCTCCCGTCCATGCTCTCCTCTACAGGGACTCTCCAGCGTGCGCCTCATGGTCCTAAACAACTCCATTTCCCAGCTTACCTCAGTTTCAGGTTTCACTGGTGGTTCATGAGACCTTAGTGACATTGTAATGTAGCCCCTACATATTAGCTTTTATTACAACAAATCATGGTTGTATACCAACGGAAGAAGAGGATCCAAAAGCAGAACGAAATAGGTCTAACTCAAACTAAAATATCTTGTTGTGCATGGAAAACAGGTAGGACTCAAATTTTCACAAATGGGTTTAGGTCTATATGGTCCTGACAAGGGGTTTTGAGACGTAGCCTATAGCCTACTGTCACATAAACAGGGAAAGGTTATGCTACAATGGGAAAGTGAGGGTATAAAATAATAGGGTCCGATAGGACAATATAACCGACACAGCACAGGTGAGGAGGCGGAGCAAACAATGACAGAAGCGGGAAACCATACAAAGGTAGGAAGTTGGCCAACAAAGGAGGAAACGCCGAATATCAAAATAACATTGAAAAATAAAGGCTCGCTGAACATTATGATGAAAGTAATGTGTTTTTATAGACATATTTTTTACATTTGATGCCACATTACACATTTTTGGATGTTCTAGTTTACTAACAAAATATGTCACAATTGCCTCTTATCGAAAAAGGAAATGTTCTCACACATTGATATACACACAGTGTGAAAAGCTCATTTTCTCATCACATGAAAGACGTTTTAATGGAAAATATATTCTCATATCCCTGTAATGGATTTAGTATAAGAAAATTAGTTTCTAATTAAATGTTTTAAGACTGTATTTCAAAATAGGATTTTTGGTTTAATTTATTTGATTATAATGAGCTAATTTTGAATGTTAGACATTAGTTTAGTTTGAAGAGGTCAAATAGCTCTAGGAAGACTTTTAGTATGAAGATCAACTTTGATTTGTTCATAAAGTTAATCTTCATACAACAGTATCATAACAAAGTGTTGCTAGAGCTTTTTGACCACTTCAAGCCTTTCACTCTTCATGCACCTCGGTAGTTGGTGAAGTTGTGCCAGAAAATCCCACTCTGCTTCTCTAGACAGTTGTCTTAATGTAAGAAGTTTTATGAATTAGAAAAAAAATGTGTTTCTTGGGTAAATGGCATTTCAGCAAGGCCAGAGGATGCTTATCAGTTTATGGAGCAAGACCTATTGAGGGACGATGAGAACAAAACATTAGAAGTGAAAACGATGCCAGCTCAGACGGTGTCTATAAAAAGACTCATTCTCAATTTCTCAGCTCCTTCCGAAGAGATTACAGCCTTCAGCAAGTCTGTCTCCCACAATGAGCTTCTGCTGCTTAGGTTGCCATGAAAACAATAAGGAAAATTGTTCATAATTGCCAAACAATGTAAAACAAATACTCAAAGAAAAGAAAAGAAAAGAAAAAGTGGTGGTTGAAGCCATTCTACTGATCCTGGCTGCAGTTTGAGGGAAAGGGGGAGGAGCTTAACTCAGGCTCTTGTAGACAAGCCCACAGGTGCAGCAGATCAGAAGTTGACGGGTCAGGTAGTACCTCTCATCTGTTTTGCACGTAACAATAAAAACACGGGCATTTAAAAAGGAAATATCAGCAGTTAAAAAAAGCATTGCTACCAAAATCAAATTTCCTATCACTATACATAAGATATTAGAAAAATTCAAACTAAAGATCAAATACATTTTGTAAACGAGGGTCCACAGACATAGGCTGTGTCCGAAATCACTCCCTATTCACTATGCTGCATAGTACACCATACAGTATAGTGAAAAGGGAGTGATTTCGGACACAGCCATTGTGTTCATGTCAGATTGAGTAAAATCACACTCTGCGCTGACATTAATTTTGTAATGTGTTGTTTTGTGATTTGCCAGGATGCTTCACTTTGGCTTTGTGGGAATTGATAAAGTAATTTATCTGAAAGAAACCCAACCAGAACAGATGCTGCAAGAAAGATCCGGGTAGCCTACTTTAAAGCTACAGTGGGGACAGCATGTTTTTGCTTTTATGTTTTTGGCCCAGATTTGATCAAAGTTCCTCTTCAGACTCTCTAGCTTTCTATGGGCTATAAAAGCCAGGAACAGTGATATAATATCCCATCAATAAGAAACTATAGAAATAAATCACACTCGGCTAATTTCAATTGAGAGAGGAAAACAACACAAATACATCATAGCTAAAAAAGTAAAACCCAAAGTGTAAATGTAATATATTGTTATACCAGGAATTTTTTAAAACACAGATTAAGTGGATGAATGTAACTTTTCCCAAGTTTACACACGATGCTTTGATCATCTCATGACGCAGATGCATTCCTACATATAAATGGACATCTGTGTAAGAAGGCTTAATGGCGTTACCGCTGTCTTCTCTCAAAGCTCTTGTTACAATAAAGTTTGAAGATTTCTGACCACAACTGTTTTAGTAATGCTAACTAGTAGATAAAAACGGTATAATAATAATAATAATAATAATAATAATGATACATTTCATTTATAAGCGCTTTTAAAAAGACACTTTACAATAGTTAAAACATAAAGAACAGCACAGTAAGGACAGACTAACGGACATCGCAGCATGACACACAAATCATAAAGATAACAACAATAAAGGTAAACTACAGAAAACAGAAAATACATCACAATCATACATTAAAAGCTTGTTTAAAGAGGTATGTGACGCTAACAGATTCTCAGTGATGGAAGTTAAGTTCAGCTATATTGGTACAAAACATTTGTATTTATAGCATTTACTGTAAAAGAAAATAAAATACTGGACACTGCCACTGCTAGATCAACTGTTGGTTTGTTGACTGCCTTTGGAACCCAAGTTGGCAGTATGGCTGCCACCATGTTGGTTTCTGGAGCAAAAAAGTGACTACATTTGAAAAGACAACAACAATCCTGACTCCTATGTTTTATCTGCCAGGGATAAATCAGTATTATTAATAGTGAACTAAAGCTTACAAGCCCTAAGCAGTGTGTGCAGGAACTGATTCCCTTTAATAATTGTGTGCAGAAAAATAGCATAATATAGAATGACACTCACTAAAAAACCTGAGATAATTGCCTTAAAGATCCCCAAAGGAATGAACTACACAAACATAGAGGTCCAGTTAATTATCTGAATAAGCTATGTTGATGTCTTGAAGACAGCTGCACCTGTCACTTAAAGCAACCAGTGCTCCTAATTATGCATAACTTGAAGGCTTAAAACTATTTACATAATTATATTATATACGATGCCAATCCCTGTGAAGTTGTCATAATCAGAAAGATAAGCCATTGAGGTTTTCTATAGAAGGCTTTAAATATGATTAATTCTACTGTCAAATTTGGCTATTTAATGGGGATTGAGCTGCTTATGGCACTTATGGAACTACAATTTGGCTTCATTTTTCAGCCCTAAAGGTTTCCTCTTAGTTGACCACATTTATCCATCTATTAACTATACCGCCCTTCCCGTTAGGGGTTGCGGTGGGCTTGAGCCAATCCCAGCTGCCTTTGGGCGAGAGGCGGGGTACACCCTGGACTGTTATTGTGCTCGCCTGACATATAGAGACAGACAACCAGCCTCACTCACATTCCCACCTATGGGCAGTGTAGAGGATTAATCTAACAAGCATGTCTTTGGACTGAAGGAGGAAGCCAGAGTACTGGGAGAAAACCCACACATGCATGAGGGGGAGAACATGACAAACTCCACACTGGAGTACAACAGGGATTCAAACCACGAACCTCCTCACTGTGAGGCGACAGCACTTACCACTGCACCACTGTTCATCCCTGACAACATCAGTACCTATAGCTTATGGGCAATGTTGTATGCTGAACTTGTTCATTGAAATTATGTTATTTGTTTAATGTCAAAGATACAATATTTAATATTTTTTTCCCTCTTGTCTCTTTGTAAAAGCAGATGGGTGCAGATGTTGGAACATTTTAACTTACATATCAATGTTGCCCTGATAAAAGTATGAATCAACCAAATTCTCTAAATCAATCTCTGTACCTTCTGCAGACAAAGGTATTTTTTATTATTATTTTCTAGAAACATTAATAACATCTCAATAAATATGTATTTGTTTTTGAACCACCTTTAAACAATGTTAACAAAGTGCTTCACATAAAAACAAACGCATTTAAGAACAAATTATGAGAACCCAAACACAAAAGCACCCAAACAAGTAACCTGAGCAACACATAAACCCAATAAAATGAATATAGACAAAAGAAGTGGACAAAAGAAGTAAAGATGTAGAGGATAAGAAATTATAAATAATTGTTAAGCTGTGACAAAAGTTTAAAAGAAAGCCCCTGGATACAGAGACAATGATTTATAATCTTGCATTTTCTGGCCTGAGAGATAAAACAAAGTCATTATCTTTGCAAACTGACTCATCATGGACTGCCTCCAAACTTATCACAGAAGCATTTTTTTTTATACTTAATGTGGAGTGTGTATCTTAGAATCGTTGTGTGTACCCAATGGACTGGAAAGGCGAGAAATAACCACCTAGATTGTGCTACTACTGCTCTATTGAATCTCCTCCTGTATGGTGGGACTTTGGGTTTCTAGAAGTCAGAAGGTTTCATCTGCAGCAATTGTAACCACTGAATTCTAAAGAAAGAGATTGTGTTTGGAGCATCTTCATCCGTCTAAACTGTAAAAAGACAACTTAGAAAAGACATGCAAACTAAACCACCACAAATGTCCCTGTAATTGTCACGGCCATCCTCCATTATGTGGTGAATAGTTAGCAAGCTGTTGGCGTGCATCATTTTCACAGAATGACAAGCAGATGGGCTGCCAACTCTTGAAAATACAGTGATTCTTAGATGAGAACACAATTCTCCCAGGAAATGTGTCATTGTCCTTGTTTAGAATGATGGCACTAATGCCAATAACAAATCATTTGCTTGACCTTGGCTTGCATGCGATCAATATGAATCTTTTACCACTACTCATTAAAATAATGAAACATGGGAAATTAGAAAACAAGTTAGTAAGGCAAAACAGCAACACTTTTATAATAAGAATAAAACATGCACACAACAGAAATGTCCAAATGTAATATAAAAACATCTAAAATCCATCCATTTATCTGTTGTATACATTTCTAAATCTTCTGAAAAGACTTTGTTGGTTTCCCTTTTTGATTGTGTTGTGTGCTGTTGCTTGACAACCCTTTACACCAGAAGGCTCTAGATCTGTAGGAACACTCCTCAGCCATAAAGGGTTGACTACCAATGAATTAGACCTCTGTCACCCAGATTGATTGTTCTACATTTACTATATTGCACTTGGCAATAATGTGATTATAATTCTCTCTGTGTGCCATGAGCTGATCCTGGTACATCTTATCTGTCCCAGGGAAGTCAATCCCTTCTTAATGACTGGCCTTTGGCAACCTGATTTCTCATTTCTTTTATCTACACAGCATTAACAAAGACATCACTTTTGAGAAAACAGCTTGTAATACAAATGACCTGTCCATTTCTAATTTATTCTTCATAAAAGGCACAATATTTTAACGTTTTATATGTTCTCTTATTAAAAAAGCTTGTAACATGAAGATTAAGGTCGAATCCCTTTGGCTGCAGATGTCACAGATAAAACATGCTTCTTTCTTGATCTTACGTTGTTTATACTGTTTGTAAATCTCACCCTATAGCTCTTAAATCAGCTGTGAATGATTTCCAGTCTTTGCTGCCAGTTCTTGGTCAAAGTCACTGTATGAACTATCTAAGACATTAATCAATGGGTATCTGTTTGGAGTTGATAATGTGTAGAGCTCATTTTTTTCTTAAGCATGTTTTAGTTCTTGAATATTGTTGTTCTCTGCATTCCAATCTTTTTTTAAGAATATTTCATCTGTAAATTAGGCTATACTATTTAAAAATGATGATGGATTGTTTTATTACATAATATAACAATAGACAGTGCTTGATGGAATCAAGAGGGTCACCCACAATGGTCTGGACAAATATGCACTCTATTGTGTAATGCTTTCTCAGACCCCTCCCAGTACCACCGTGGTGCATGATTTACATCTCAATGGCCCTCATTAATCTTTGCTGCACCTGTTTGCTTAGTGGATTTTTGTTATAAAATATTTTGACCTATAGTTGCTCCATTTACTTTGAACTACTCAGCTATAGTGGGAGCACCTATACAGGACCTAAATTAAATGTTTTCCCCAAATTTAGAGTTAATGCAAATGATATGAATTAGAACCAAACGAAAGTTAACAGGCAGACTTACAGATCTTACTTAAAAGATTAACATTTGTGATACAATTTGCAGTGAAAGACTTGATACCCTCACTTTTAATTTTAGGTTAAAAATGAAAACTCCTGACTGACTACTCTTTTGTTTTTCTCTGAGTCAAAAGTATCTGCAATGTCAGAGAAAAGCCAGCTGATGTCAGTGTTTCTCTTTTGGACACCGCAGTGAGGACAGAGCTATCGCTGCCACCCAAAAATACTGGGCTACCTGCAATAGTTGTTGTATTATTAATCAGCCAGAAAAAGGCAACTTGAAAATCTCTACCGGTCTTGCATAGAAAAAGGCGCGCGTAATAGTCTCTGTTCTATAGAGACTTTGATATAGGCCTAAATACTTAAAATGTTCATGTCATCCAAGAATCGGCACAAAACGATGCAAATGTGTGCTTTAAATCACGTCATAACGTCAACGAGGGGCGAAAAAATAGATACTCAGCAACAACAGCCACAGAGCACTGCGTCCCCTTTAAGACCGTTTTGGAATAATTAATGACGTCGTGCTGTAAACACGACTGACGCTCAGCTGCGTGGCCGAAGCATCCTCACAGAACCCGAAAAGACCTCTCCAGGTTGCAGTGTTTATTTCTCGACGGGACCACGGAAAGGCATTGAAATAACTGCGGTTCACCTTCTCGACTCTCATATGCGGTCTCCAAACCCTACACGACGGTGCTGCATCTGTCTTACTAAGTGCCATGGCTAGAAAGACGGACATTCCCTCTTCTTACTATGGTGAGTCGGTTCGTCTTTGTTGTAAAAGCCAGGACAACATTCCTCTGTACTGTGTACCGTTAAGACATACACGGTGTTTTCTTCAGCCCGGTTGGTGTTTGACTCCTTGCTGTGTTTTGCAGGAATTATAGCTGGCGTACATTTTAAGTGCTAGATGTCTATTTAACGATTGGCATGAAAATACGCATTCACGGTAGAATAACGGGATTTTTAACCTTCGGGAAAGGAACAAGCGTCTTTCTTTTTCGTGTTTCTTCAGCTCTCCTCCTTTATCGTCATTGTCTTTGCCATGTTTAAATCAAACTGTATGATTTTTTTTTTTTTTTTTTTTTTTACAACTGTAACCTATTGTTTACCTGATATAAAAGTCCACACAATTGGAGACTATTAACAACAATAAGTCTTTTCACCTCTCTTCCTCTTCCATGAAAAGGCTCGTTACTGCTTTAAGGCATGATTACAGAACAGCGTTGTCTTCGGTAATAGTCGAAACTGACGATGATTACCGACTCGTCCTGCCATTAGCCTACTTTCTCGATTAATAGTGTAGCCAATAACTGTTTGGTTTTGCAGCCGGACAGAGGGAAATGAAGAAGCCTGTTACCTCTCCCTCAACACCTCATGAAGATGCCGGATGGCTTTTTTTTGTTGTTGCTTTAAACGTTAACAGTAGCCAAAAACAACAAAATATCCCCTTAGGGTGAGAAAATGAGAGGCTGGAATCCGAGAATAGCCTATTGGTCATTTTTACTTATTTTATTTTGAATAAGAAAGTTACTGTCAAGAAGCGAATGCATATCATTTGGCTATTTATCATTGACATCATAACCCTGACCCTGCAGAAAGAAAATATTTATTTTGTAAACAAGGACCCCTTTTCTTCTGGGCACACTGGCTAAACAGATATAGGCTAAGTAGACTATATCCTTAGGTTACCCCTTGTGTTGTTTATGAATGTATAAATAGTAGGCTACTCACAGTAGGATAAAACAACTAGTCTTATTATCTACACTTCCTTCCCCTCTCATCCACATTGAAGATAATTACAACAACAAAAAACGGTAGTCTACTCTAGTACAGTGAGGACGGTTCAAAGAAATGTCCCCTGTCAACAGATTTGATAACAAAGGCTTCATGTCACAAAGTGGGATATTCCCATGCAGCTAGAATTATGTCATTATGTTTAATCCAAAGGGTGATTTTCTCTCCATTAGTCTGCCTTTGTATTCATGTTGTGTATTAGTGCAAATGTAATCCTTTATCACCACCAGATGCCCCACTGTGAGTTTTCCTTCAAGCAAAGATTTGCTTACACTGGTGATTTTTACCATTTAAACCATTGATGTTTTATTCCTCTGCTAGGCGTTATTTATAGTTATTTCCTTTTTCAGGTCATGCTTGTTTTTCCCCACATAATTATCAGTTACAAAGGTGTCGTATTATCAGTCTCTAACCAAGTTCTATGTAATAACATAGGCACAGGTAGACTGTAAGAGGGACTAGCTCCTCAGCAACAGTACAGTAGTTGTACAGTTTTGGATGGACATTCTCGTGTAAAGTCTGCTCGTGGTGGTATTTGTTTGGGGAAAACTACCGTGTCTTGTTATTTTTCCACATGCTGACCCTGTGTGTTCCTCAGACCTCATGACTGCAGCACTCTGCCAATCAAGACCGCAACCTGTCAGCTGTAGTTGATTTGCACTGTCCTCTACAGACATGCAGCTCACCAACTGTGCCTTCATACCCTATCACTCCCTGTTCATAAACTCAAACTACCATAAACCTGAAGTTAGATTATGTGTTGATTGGTGGTACACAGCTCAGTCGAGGTTGAGAGTACAGTACAGTAGAGCCTGTCTGTCAATTATTACGTCATTATTTAGATACAGAGAATGTTCATCTTAACATAGTCAAGTGTTTCCTCCAGGTTTATCTTTTAGGAGCTGTTATTTTAAATTGTGACTTAAGGCATATATTGTCTCTTTTGGTCTTTAAAGAAATTGGCCAAGAATATTTTAATGTTGCCCCTCTGCTGTTACTTTATTAAGCTTAAAATGATACCATAACATATTTTTAGGTCATTTACAATACAATATGTCGGCCTGTTGGGCTTTGCGTAAGTGCTGTAAACATGAGGGGACTGAATATTAAATAAATCATATAAAAAGGTTATGGTGCTTTCAGAGTCAATCACGGTTTTAATGTTTATTCTGCATGATCTGAACAAAATCTTAACCAAATTTAAAATATCAGAACACAATTTGCTTCCAGATGATGAATGAGTTAGTAAGTGTTTGAGATTGTGATTATTTGCAATGTGTGTGTTTAATATGAGAGAGACACAGAGTCGGACTCCGCTTAAGACAAAACTCACAGGAAATGTTTTCAGAAAAGGGTGTTGTTTGTTTATATGGTGCAGCGTGCAGAATTGGTGTATGCAACAAAGTAATGCTGTTGATTCACTCTTAAGCCTGGCTCACACTGCAGGATAATCGGCCCGATTTGAGCTCAGATTCTTCCTTCCCGACAATCGCAGGGTCGCTCCCGACGCAAGGCTGCTCGGAACCGATTATCTGCTCACATTATCTTTAAGTGTGAGCGGTTCAAAAATCCAATCTTAGATTTATTTCAAACATGTTTGATATTAAGAATGTAAAATCTTGACGATTACGTCATGAAAGGGTCCGGCAGAAGTTGTGTGTGACTACAATATAATCACGCGAGACAAGGGAGGAATGTAGTCATGGCAACCAGCAGCAGGACGCAACCCGGCGTTTTTTTGGGGGGGGGGGTTTCGGTACAGATCATCAGTGCAGCAGTTTTCTGAAACTTGTATCCATATATATCTACGATGGTATCTACTTTCATATATCCTACAACAACTTTCACTTCCTTCTCTTTCACCATCCGCCGTCCGATGGAGTTTTCAAATGAAACTTTATTAACAACTGTCAATGCTCCGTCCCGATTTCACTCGTACAGTGTGAGCTCTCCGGCCGTGTCCGACAATCAGGTCGTACAGTGTGAGCACATAAATCTCAAGGTCTGGTCGGGTGTCGTAAACGATCCAGTCGTACAGTGTGAGCTGACATGCCACCTCGACTTTTATACAATCGGGGATAAATCGCACAGTGTGAGCCAGGCTTTATGTCACAGGCATGCCTGTTTGTTTAGCTTGCAGTCTAACATCAGAGTACTGGGTCTGTGTCTAAAAACGACATCAACAAGGGGTGGACTCAAGATAAATTTACATGCTGGATGTATGCTGCCAACCCAATCACATGCTGTAAACTGTACCGGCATTCTGGAAATGTATTTCTCAATTGGCTGAACAGGACAGTGAAACAGGTGAAAGATGTTCATGCTCGGCTAAAGTAAAACGAGTGCACATAAATTAAGTAAATTCCTTAAATTAATTACTGTGTTCCTTTCTTTTGGCTGGTGATCGCGTTGGGTTGGCAGGCCGCCACTCCAAATGAATGCTGGGGGGAAACACTAATAGACTCATGTACATATAAGCTCTCTTGCATTTTTTTCTGTTGCCTCAACTACTGTGCTGCTGTCAGGGGAATTACACACAATGTAGTGAGACATTTTAATTGAAGCTACTGGGGTGTTTTAGTTTGTGTTGATATTAGCGCCCCCTGTGGACAAAGGCGTTCCCTTTATCAGTGATTTTGTCATCAACATGTGAAAGTTGTGCTCTTTACAAAAACAGCCTCCTGCTTCCTGTTAGGAGTCAAACAATGTCACTCACCATGGATCTTTGTTGAAAATGTTAAAAGAAAGGCTGTTTGTGCAGGATGCTGTTTATGGCTTCATCTGACACCTTTACCCTGCAGTAGTGATTACAGGCTTACAAAATACTTAAATAACCAGTGTTCACACTAATGGTCTTTTTAGCTTTTGTAGGTCAAAGAGAAGTATCAATATTAATTTCAGTCTGTTTCATAACCAGCTGAAAACTCCTCACAGGAGCTCTGAGGGAAAAAAGCCCAAACAGTGTCCCCTGTCCAGCCACCTATAGCTAGTCAAGGGTGGAGTTATGAGACCTCCAATACACACAATTCAATTCAGTCTGGACAAACTGTAGGATGTGTATTAAAATGATTTTCAGTAGCTAAGTGGATGATTCTGTCAAGTGTATAATTTCCTGTTTAGCAGGCTGGATCACTCTTCTATCATCAAACTATTGCGGTGATTTTCAAACAGGAAGAAACTGACTAAGCAGAGCATCCTCACTTTATATCAGCAGACGCCACAAGATGGGTTTTGTGGAAGAAGTGCTCCATTTTTTTTTTCATCAGGAAACCCACAATTGAAAGTAAATCCAAGGAAATGTAAAAAAAAATCAACAACTAAAGCAGAAGATAATGATGGCTTACTATTAATGATAATACTGAAATAACAACTAGCCTGAAATTAAAGTTTAAATGTCTTTTGATGATCATACATTTCTTGTATCCTCAAAACAAAATAGCTAAAACACTAGAAACCACAAGTCAACCATTTCAAGCAGCTTGTCAAGATACCTGCCATTCACAGATTCAAGTGTACTCCTGCAGCATGTTATATAACCTTCCCTACTATATTGTAAGCATTCACTGTGCTTTCACTGTCCTGGTGAAGTGTTCAGCCTGTCAGAAAGGCAGGAAAAAATAGCTCATAATCATTCTGTGACAGGTTTGTAAGTAACAATTTAGATACGACTTCCATTAACCATAGGAAGTGTGGAGTCGGGGACACTGTTAATTAACACATTTCTCGCTTGGGCAGCTTCCCTAAACGCTGCATTTTTATACTGAGTTAATGCAGAGTGTAGATGGAAAGCTTCAAGCCAACCTCTTCCTGTGAAATTGCAGTCAGCGAAGGTTTTACCTCAAATGACCCATTCTGCACCCAAGACTAAGTGCTATAATGGGTGTTTTAAGTGTTACTGTCCTCAGCAAATATTTGTCTCAAATGAAGACCAGTGCTCACTCTGTAGGTCGTACACATTTTTGTTACTCTTTATGGCATTTGTAGTCATGGTTTCTAACGAGGTTATGTTCTTTTGCTTCTCAGTCCCTGAGAGAGATAGCTTTGTCAGTGCCTGGAAGTTTGAAGTATATTATTCACACTAATGATAGGGTGAGTCAGTAAATAATTTCTAAAAGATTCACTTCGGCACAGTGGCAGGCACTGCATTTTATTTGTTGGAGTCTGTGAAAATGGGACATTCAGCTGTGATGATGCCTTCTAGGCGACAGCACGGAGTCTTTAAATTTCCAATTTGCAGTACAAATATAGTCAGTGTTTGTTTATGACTGGAAGGCTAAGCCACATTGACAGTGATTTATAAAAGACAACCCAAAGATACAGTGGAAAAGGATTGAGAGGGATAGTTTAATGCTAGACATGGAGGTTGGAGTGTCAAATGCACAGTGAGACAATTCTGAGATTAAAGTGAGAATTGTAAAAAAAAGTCAGAACCCCCCCTTAATCTTAACTCTGGTGTGAACAAAGCATATTTGGATATCAAGATGTGGCCTATCCTCTAATGTTTAACGTCATAAATCCAGGCCAAAGATGTTTGAGCCTGTCACTGATCTACGCTGGCAGCAGCAAGTCTCATTTCACAGGAACACAGGGCTGCCACTGACATGCCTGGAGGCTCCCACAGAAGTAACCAAGGTCACAAAGCCCCAGCCACAATACTGCTACCCCTCTGCTCACAGCAGCAGGCTAGCTGTCAGCGTCTGACACTCTCGGATGCTAAGTCCTCTCTTGGGGGTTGAAATCCCAACCCGGATCTCACTATTCTCTGCAATTGAGGGGATGTCAGCTAGCGCTGTATGCAGCATGCACAGTAAACACTGTTCATGCACTGAGGTAACCCAGTGGGCTATACCAAACCCTATATGCCAAGATGTGCCAAGTGCTAGGTCCTCGACCATCTGCTCATAGTCGACAGAACCCAGAGGGACCCTGCTAAGTCAACGTACACCAGATATCAGGATGTTGTTGTCTTGTCTCAATAAGAAGACAAGCACTTTAAAGGTTGTTCTGTTCTCCAGAGAGGGGAAGTAAGAGCGAGGCAGGGAAGATGTTTTTGGATACAGAAAGGCGATACAAGAAAGGCAGAGAAAGAGAGAGAGTCGTGGTGCTACGTGCAGAGTGTTTTTGTGTATTGTCTCAACATTTTTTGTGTTTTAAAAAAAAGGGGAGCCATCTGGAGCTTTTTAACTGCTTTGATATTTTTCAGAGATGCACTCCAAATCTATCCTTTTTTTTCTTTGTGGAGGACTTGCGTGACCATGATGCCTGTTCTCAATTGTGAATGTGTTTATGATTTTGTGTGTGTGTGTTTTCTTTTCTGTTTTTGCTATGTGAGAGTGAGAGTTAAATTCTTTAAACTCCTTAGTCCTCCTTAGGATGTTTTTTTGCCCTACGCACCATCCTATGACCTTCCAGTTGGTCATCCTATCACAGCTTTCAACCATTATCTTTAGAGCAGCTTTGTTTCAAGTGTGCTAGGCCCACAACTCTATTCTTGCAGGAGAAACCCAAACACTGCTAGTTTTAGATACAAACTACAAGAAAACAGAGAGCCCCAAACTGTGTTTCTGATGTTTTTTCCCCCTCTATGGATTGGCAGAAGCCAGTGCTTTCATCAAATATGAATGAAAATACTGTATACAGCATTCAGGCTTACAGACTGCGCCTACCCCGCAGAGCAACATCATTATGCTGAATTTTTAACGTTTCTATTTTGTCTTTTATATTTATTTGTAGCTGCAGCTAAATTGGATCCAAGCCTAACATAGCTTTAAAAAGAAGTGCTATCTCACAGCACTCCACTCACTCCAGGTCTTGGAAATGTTTACGAGAGTAAAAACAACAACAACAGCAGGAAAAAAAGGTTCCATATTTGCCCCCTCTGACCCAACCCATTTAGAGCACCTGCAGTGTTCGAGCTGTTTGCCTGACCACAGTATGAAAGAGGCCTGTGTTGGACAGTGGAGCCTGGGGACACTAGGGCCTGTGTCTGCCCGTGTTTATGTCTCTGCTTACTGGATGTCTTTATAGAGACTAGCTGAGCAGCAAGGGGAGGGGGTTGGGGGAGTGGGGGGTGGAAATGGGATAGAGAGAGTGAAGAAAGTTTGAAGCAGGAGAGTGTGATGACAACACTGTACTGTATGATTAATATTCCAAACCATTTTTATGTTTTGACACTGTCCTTTATGTACTTTAATAACTTGGATGTGCTGTGTGTGCTCTAGGCTATCTCTGCTCTTACTGTTAATTAGCACATCTTACAGTGTCTGCAGTGCCACATAAATGTATGTGTGACTCAGTAAATGTGCTCACAATCGCTGAGCAGCATAACCTTGTGATAAAGTGAGCCACAGGAGATAACTGTGAAATTTCAGTCTCCTCCCAAAGTGTTCAATACAAGGCAATGAACTGCGTCTTTGACTTTCCCCGGAAGCTTTATCACTTTGCCGAGTTGTTACATGTGGCTCTCTTCCAGCACAGGCACTATGAAGTTGACTCTCAGAAGTCAATCTCAGCACGTACTTCTGAATCTGTCTGACTGTTAGTGTCTGACTTCAGAATGAAGCATTGTCCCCATGCCTTCTGATCTATTCAAAGCGTTTTATTCAAACTAATTGGTGGAAGTTATTATAACACTGATTTTTTTATGGTTGTCTGAGACTTAGTGTATGGTGTTAGGTCCTCACCACTGTAAAACTGATCCACACATTGATGTTGTTGCTATGGCAGACTAGATTGAAATGCAAATGGGATATTGGATTGAAGATCACTGCCAAACTTTTGTATGACCCTGATGCGTAACTTCTTAACCCGTCAAAATTATTTCCTTCGAGAGCCTTCGATTACTATCATGATTGACGTGTTATGCGTAAATCCATCAATCACAGCAGGACACGATGACATTATCCAACACCATGTCAATAGAGGAGACTAGCAGTAAGTGGAGCTAACAGTGACTCTAGCTGTCCCAGTGTAGTATGCCTGCCAGGCTTTTTCCGAATGTTGTTGACTACAGACCCCCATTCAGGCTGACTAGAGCAGCGGCACACATCCAGTCTTCCATCCTCGTCCAGTCCAGCACTGACAGATTGCACTGCAGTCTAAACAGCCGTCATGTATTGCAGAGCCTGCTGGAGTCCAGGCATCACTGATCATTTTTAACTCTCTCAGTTGTTGTCAGTAAGAACAGCAGCTAAAGCTGAATGAAGCTTAGCTGAGTAAGCACATGCTTATTTCCAGTGTTGGAAATGTAACTTTTTGGCTCAGCGACCAAGGTGGCAGGTAGATAAAAAAAAATGTAACCTGCAAAGCATATTTTTACTGGCCAATATAATCAAATGTGCTTAAGTTTTATTACATACATTTGTTTCAGTATGTCTAATTGTATTGATATCATTTTCTAATTTCATTCAAGGTTTCATGACCAATCACGACCGCCTCCCCCTTTATTTTACTGATGCTTCTCAAGAACTGTGTAAGAAGTTTTTAATTTACTAAAAAAAAAGTCAAGGACATTCGACATCAAATCCTCCGCCCAGACCGCATTTTAGACACCAGCAGGGAAATTCACTGTTATTTTAGCAGATCTGAGATGATGTCCTTGTCCTTTTTGTCTGAAATGTTATCCCACATGAAATCAGCTACATGCAGCCTTGATTTTATTCCCTCAAAGTTTCCAAAATAGGTTTTTAACACAGTTGGACCCAGTATTTTATCAATTATTAATAGCTCCTTTGCACAAGGTGTATTTCCCTCTGTTTTTAAACTAGCTGTGGTTTTATTGTACAGACATTTACCCGCCATGTGGCAGACACCCCTCTGAAGTTTATTTCTGACTCTGCTTATGTCACCTGAATGCTATTGAATGAGAGTGTGTAATCCTGAACACCAATATAATGAAATGTGTTTGCTATTGGAGAGAGAGTATTGTATTCTGGATTTAGGGCATAATGACTGCCCTTGTTTGGCACTGGACTACAGTGCATGCTGGTCCTCAAGCTGGACACAGGCATGCTGCACAACTCCAAACAGACGAGAAACGATTGACATGACTGAAAAAATGCTCTACTCCCTGACACTCTCTGCACCACAATCTGTCTTCTCACTACTGCCACTCTTTGATCTCTATAATCGTTTCACACATACAGAAATCTCCTGAAAAACTCCAGAGATTTGGCTACCCGGAGGGACTTTAGGCCATGTGTGAACGCAAACAGCTGCATTTTTCGCGCAGACTTTCTCTAGCAGACCCCTAGTATTTCATCCGCAGAAAGTCTGAGTGAGCTGATGTCTGAACGCGGCAGCATATACTCCGGAGATTTCAATTCGAGCCAATGGGACCCGAGTGACGTTTATATACAGTCACTGCCTAAAGTGTCTGCACGCGACCACTACGATCTCCGTGCACGTAATTAAACGTCTGCATTCTGTTTTCTGTTCGTCAGTATGTTGTTCTCCGCTCTTTTGTGGATCTTGTCATTCCATTGGACTACACATAGCATTGATATAAAGGAAAATATTCTCATTATAACCTTGTGTAGCAGACTCTGTTGTTTGGCCGCTACTTCCGAGTTGTTTTTTTACGTCACGTCACGTCCCCCCTCCCCTCTGACAGGGAAAGTCCCCCGCTGTGAGGAGCACATGTGAACGGCTAGGTCGGGAGAATCTCCGGAGCGGTCCTCCTGCAATTATCTAGATATTATCCGGAGTGCATATGTGAAAACGGCTTATGTGATGCAGCTTGCTCTCTCACCATATGGAGTAACCTGTTTAATCCCTTTTGTCCCTTTTTTTTGTTGCCATATATAACTCTGCTTCTTGTCTGGTAAGCAGCTTCATGTCATGCTTGACCTCAGCAGTTGTATGTCTTATTAACTCTGATGTAGATAATGTGATGCAGCCTGCTGGCAAAACGGGTTTAGAAAACCCCTAGAATATGAAAGTAATTGGAGGCTCAAGTCTCAAAGAATAGCTAACTTGATAGTAGTCCATTGTGCTCAGTAGCTGGCTTTAAAAAAGGCTCATATTAAAATGTGAGTGGTATGGAGCTATTTTCAGTTCCAACTGAGGGCCTGATTCAACAAGAATGTATTAAGTATTACGTATTTTGATGCCAGACAGGTTTCACCATTTAAAACTATGCTTCCTCTCTCAATGGAACAGGCAAGGGCAATCTTGGGGGTGTGGGACTCACACCCTCGTGTCTACGGTGGCCTTGAAGTGCAAAACTCGATGACAGCAAATCACGAAACACGACAATTCAGAAAAAACAACGACAGAATCAGAAAATCAGAAAACACAACGACAGAGTCAGAACACAGCGATGACATCAGATGGTTTTTGGCTCAATTCAAACTGCTTGTGGTTGTTAGCACTAGTGTTCCTGAATTAGATGGTTTTTTTTGCAATGATGCTTATTTGCATACAAAGGGGACAGTTTTTCCACAAATGACTGTGTAATGGCTCATTTCAATAGGCACAACCATCACTGACCCTGTTTGCTCTGCAGTGCAATTAGGGGTGATTCATCTTCACTGTTTAGCGAGGCCAAAAGCAGCACAATCCTTTTGTGAATCAGGCCTTTAGTGTAAGTTGGAATGCTTGACCCTGATTCTTGGTATTAGACTCAATTCATGTGTATCCATACACTCCAATATTTTATTAAAGGTTTGGAAAAAACCTTCTCCAGTAATGACAGTTTAATCAATCTCACTGTGTAGTAGGATTATAGGTATGAAGCATACTTTGTGCATGCATGGCTTTGTTGTCAACATTTTAGACCATTCATTTGAGATAAGAGCAGTATCTTGTACTTTGAGTTCCTGTTCTCTGCAAATGCCGCAGTGAGCACCTGGTCTGGTGACATTGTGTCCTTGGCTGAGGAATTCACACACTTAATCTAGAACATCTCCCATTTTTAGACCTGAAACATAACTCAAATGAGTGACTTTTAGTGAAAGCCTAACAGATGGCTTTAAAAGACTATTTTTAACAACAAGGATCAAAACAAACGGACATGGAGCCCCTCATATGTATCCTAAAAGAGAGGTTAGCTGCTCACATTGCCTCCATGACAAAGAGCTGAAAACACACCTACAGTGCATGTAAGGATTGTGCTGTCATGAGACCTGCCATTATTTTAAAGCTGAACTCTAACCTTTGACACACTGTTCTCCATCTGCCAGGAGTCTTACCCTTACCAGTATAGTCTTTAAGGAGAAACAAATGTTACTGTGCCAGCTCACCTGAATCCAAGTACAGTTGTGGTCCAGAGCATTTTTTTTTTTGCTGCTGACTGTGCAGCCTATGACAGCAATGTTGTTGGTGAGTGACTGTTGCTCTCTTGCCTTCCTGACATCATTTTTCTGCTTGCCCAGGGTCTGTATCCATCAGACTACATCTGCTATGGTGGAGAAATCCCAGTGGGAAAAGGCATAACCCATACAGATATATTGCCTTGTGAAAAACTTTCAAAGTTCAAAAGAATTCCACCATGGTCAGACAATTGGGAACTCACTTCGGGTACAATGTCTGATGTCTTGTTGTGGGCAGCTGCCAGGGCTTACTCCTCTGAATCAGTTTATTTTTGAGGCAGAGATAGAGTGTGAAGAGCAGAGTTTATTATGTTGTTGCAATTGTGTCCAGTCCAGGCACCAGCATAAATCCTAGGATACTAGCATAGATCCTATTATATGCTGTAGATGTGAATGGACCTTTTTTTCTGGTTGACAAATAAAGCCTGCTGTGAACATTTTGCAGTGATCTTTGCATTTACAGTTTTTGGCAGTTTACTGACCTGATGAAGTTAGTACAATTATGTGCTGCAGACATCCAAATCATAGTGAAAGAAGGACTGACACTGAGGTCAAAGCAAGTTCACCTTTAAGGGATATTTTGGTATTTTTCCAGTGGGTTTGTATGAGGTACTTGTCAGTAGTAAGTGTATTAGCCACAGGAGATGCTGGTCAGCTCGGCCTGTAAAAGAAGCCGTCCACAGAGACTACATTGCAGTGTTTGTACCACGATTTTTAGCGAATGTTAAGGAATCACTAACCTTCAAAATCAATTACAACTTTAGGTGTTTGTTATATATGGAACAATTTATTGAAGCACCACTTGGTCTGTAGCGTACGAGTCGACCTGAATTTTTGCCTGGTAGACTGATAGTTATATTCATATTACTGCCGCCCAGTTTGAAATCAATTTGAGCAACATATGTCAAAAGATTATCTGGCTGACTCAGCACAGTAATGGTTGTAGAATTTGTTATGTAAAGCTTTGTTGATGAGGTATGCATTAAGCTGAAGCAGGACAGATGAAACTTGTTGAAAGAATAGGAATTAAAATGGTTTGTGCTTATTAAATTGAGTCTTTTTAAAGGATGTTTAATGTACAGTTTGACTTGACCTTTCATTAACTACGTAGTAGGCTTGCATGTTCTTTCAACAGGATCAGTTCTGGGAATGGGCAGATGGGAGATTGTGCTGCTCCTAAGTCTGCCCCAGCTGCTTGGAGATATTACGCTCCACATGTTATGATTAATAAGGCCTCCAGAACATCTCATGCTCAGTTTCAACTTGGGTATGGACCACTTAGTCACCAAGGAAGCTCTAAGATATATGTTCACATTTGCAATCTCACCTATAAGCGTAAGCAGTTACCCCCTTTGGTGACTGATGGTGCCTGCAACTGTGGTTTGGTTTTTACTTTGCTGGGAATCTTCACTGTGACCCAGATAAGCTGTTTGGCTTAGGAGTTCTTCAAATGATTTATTATTAAATATGTGTTAGCTTGATTGTTTTGTCTTTACTGCTTCAGTAGTGTATGATGAATATCCAGTTTAATCCCAGCCCTGCTGCTGCATGAGACCTGCACTGTAAAATGGCCTAGTTAGTTTATCCTGGCCAGTTGAGTAGCACAGCAGGTTTTAATGTTTGTGAAATATGCTATTAAACATTTGGATGTGTTATTTTCCATGTACTTAAAAGAAGAGCCTGGTCAAAACAATGTTAGTTCTTATTCTGAGTAAATCTTTATCTGGTTTCTTTTAACAGATTCTGCACATAAACCTGGAGAAATGTGGCATGGTTTTTAGTTTTGGAAGCATTCTGGTTTCTGTTTAAAGTCTAATAGTCTATCTGCATTTTGGGCATTGGCTGAATACATGTAAACAATTTCTATGAAGAGCAAAACAGGCTTGAATGCAGAAGTCTTTTCCTCAACCTCCATCAGTGGTCATCTAACACCATTTAAGCTTTTGATTGATCACTACAAACACAGATATCTGCAGGCAAGTGAAAGTGCTGCTATCCTACAGACAACCCCCCCTCCCCCCCCATCACTGCTCACTTTTTAGCAATCCCAGCATACTTTTCTGTAGTAAATAAACCTTGTGGAGTTCAGTTCTTATTGAAAAGGCTCCTCAATTTAAGACAATAAGTGAGAAATAGAGCTGGTTGGTATGTCTCATGGCAAATTGGATTTGTGCTGTGTTTGTACCTTAAGACATCACCTCTCAACACCAACATTATTATTTCTTCAACTTGCAGTCAGACTCTAAACAACAGCAGTCTTGGCACAAAGTCCTCCACGCTAAGCGTACACCAGGAGCTCCAAATAGTTCCATATTGCTTTCAGATGCTGTATCGTTCCAGACGGGTGTTTCTAGGTTTTTGAAACATCCGGGGCTTAGCCCAGAGGGAAATGGCAAATTGTTTTGTATGCTTTATTGCGCATGCAAAATTATTCATAATGCTTTGCCTAAATAAACAAAATATGCAGTTTATTATAGATTTAAATAACTACCTGACTGCTGTGCTGCTTATCCCCAGACATCTAAAGTTCCATTCAAAAAATTATATTCTGGAATAATTAAATAATATCCGGGGCTTTAGCCCCGAATAAAACAGCCTAGTGACGCCACTGGTTCCAGATTAAAGCTGATGGGTTCTGAGATTGTATCTTCTCTGTTCCTTTGTTTGCATCCTCTCAGTGAATTTTACATGTGTTGTATGAGTCTAACCTTTTGTCAACTAATGTTATTCTGCTCTGCTTGTCTTGTAGGTGAACCACGCAAGTTTGATCCAAACTTCAGAGGCCCGGTTCACAACAGGTAATACATATATTTATCATCATACATAGATAGATAGATATACTGTACTTTATGTGTGTCCCAACAGTGACAGAAATTACATTTCATTAAAAAAAACACAACACAAAGTACAGACATTAAAAGAGGACTGTTCAAAACAACAGCTGCTAAAAAGTGTCCATTTTCTTTTGTTCAGGGTGGTTATTGCAGAGGGAATTAAGGTTTTTTTGTAGATGTTTTTCCGACCAGAGGGACTTTGTAACGTCTGCCTGATGGCAGTAACTGAAAGGAGGGGTGAACGGGGTGAGAGGGGTCCTATGTGATCAGGGTGGCTCTCCTGGTCACAGAGCGGTCATACAGTTCAGAGAGAGTAGTTTGGGATTTACCGATTATTTTGCTGGCCTGATTAACTATGCGGGAGAGTTCTGTTTTGTGTGTGGTGGTGAGGGAGTTGTACCAGGATGAGGTTTTAAAAGTGAAGATGGACTGAATAAGTGATCGGTAATGTGTTGAAATGTGTTTGCCTAATGAAAAGTCCGTAGTTTCCTCATCAGGTGGAGGTGCTGTTGTGCTTTTTTGTAAACAGAGTCAGCGTTCTGTGAAAAGCAGAGACAGGTGTCAATCTTTGATCCCAGATATTTAAAAGACTGAAACTGCTCTACAAGCTGACCCTGGATTGTGAGCGGTTTGAAGAGAGGTGATGGAAATCTTTTCATGCTCCCACAGGGGCCACTATTGGTATTAGTATGACTCATTAGTAGCTTCACTTATATCTTAAAAAAACACATTCAGAGACATCACTGAAGATAATATCAGGAAAAAAGATCAGTTCACCTGAATGCTTGATAGACCTGGGGGTTTACCAGAGACAGAAATCTGAATTTTTGCATAGATTCATAACTTAATACAAGTTGTGAGAGACGGACTAGGTTTTTTGGTCATTTGGATGAACTCACCCTTTAACAACAGCTCACAATCAACACATTAACATCTTATTTTTGCATGTTTAGGGATTCTGACGATTGTATACTCTTTTTGGCAGCCACCCGTCAGAGCGCTTCTGGATTGATAATTTGTCACGCTGCGTTAATAAAGATCGAGGTCAAAATGCTGGCTGCTCTCTCCACTCCACCACACAGATCAATGGCCATAAGTCAAGCTGGTGGCTGGAGTTAGCCCAATGACACACACTATTAACCAGCCAGATACACCTAAAAGAGATGTAGTCCACACATCACCTGGACTATCTCAGGGAGAAAGTGAAATGTCTCCTGTTTCTCACCCAGATGAACAGAAGAACTACTGCTGATAAACTGCAGCCAGCTATCTGCCTCATGAAAACTACAAATCTACTGCAGGCACAGCTTCTTTATGCATGCATTTATTTAAAATGTGTTTTTTAATTAAAAAAACAATAGTAGTTAAGACAATACTCTTTTTATTCAATATATAAAAAATAAGATTAGAAAGGCTGACATGTCCAAATTTGGTTGTAAATGTCAATTTTAGGAATATTTGTTATTTGAATATAGTTATACTCTACATTTAGAAACCAGAGGTGGGACAACCTCATTGTTTTGCAAGTCACAAATAAGTCTCAAGTCCCAAGTCAAGTACCAAGTAGAGACAGGCAAGTTTCCTGAGTCAAGTGCATAGCCCTAAAATTGTTTCTGTGTTTTACGATGTGTTTCATTGGATCAGATCTCGGGTTTAAGGATTATTTTAACTGATCAAGAAATAGAGAAATTCTAATGTTTTTAAATCTACGTGCCTTTATTTGTAAGGTAGTAATGTCTAGCCTACCACTGCGACCCTCTGGAACCCCCCCTTCATATACTGTAAGTGACAAAGGAGGCATGCGTTTAGTTGCACTGTATCTTCCGTGTTTACACACTTTTAAAACTCAAGTATATTAGTGTCATAGGGCTCAAGTTCAAGATACAGTACGTCAAGAGTCATTGCCATTGAAGTCTAGGTTGAGTTGTAAGTCTTTTATGATACTGTCAAATTGAGTCCAAAATATTCAAATCTGTGACTTGGGTCCACATCTCCTTCAGAAACACAGCTAACATCTTTCAGTTTAGAGATTTGCCCTACACACTCTCTTTAGCACAAAGAAGAACAGAACTTTTGCAATAAAACCAACGTGTTACCGGAAGCTTTTTCTTGCCGATTTAGTCATTTCTTGAGCTAATTTAGGCTCTCATCTCTTTTATGTTCAGTGTCAGTTTGGCAGGCTGCTGTGAAGGCATGTTTCCGTCCTCCTGTGCCTCTTTAGCCCACCCTCTCCAGCCCATTTCACTGCTACAGCTGGGTGAAGGCTCCAAGGATACTTTGATGTTTCTGTGGCTTAGAGGCTTTTCTTAATGAGAACTGGGAGCGAACCAACTCTGTGGTCGTCTATTCATGCGAGCTCGATGCTTAAATTAAGAAATGGTGTCCGTGTTTATTGAGCAGTCCTCTTAATAACAGACAAAGTGTACATGGCGTAAATTCAAACTGGCTCTAGCTATGGAAAATATAATGCATAGATAATATTATCCACAACTGCACAACCTAAAGCCATCTCATAAGTCTAAATAACATTAAAGGGTTTTTCTTTGTGCAGTCCAAAAATAATGAACTACAACTCAGGTGTTCAACAGCATACATTAAAATGTTCCCACAGGATTGTTTTTGTTAGAAAAACTTCCCATTTGTATCAGTTTCCTTCTTTGCTTTCTTGACTCTGACCCCCAATTTCCACAAACTGTAAGCACACTGTGGTCCGTCAGCGCCACGGTTTCGCTCTGCCGGACGGCGGCCCTGCCCCACTGGATCCGTTTCTGGAACGTGCGCGCAGCCATGAGCAGCTGTACACACATTACAGGAGTAATACAAGATCAGGCCGGGAATAAAGAACAAAACATGCAAACAACATGTTACTTTGTCTTTCTGAGGTTGCGTTGTGGTTCATTTGGTGCCAATTTTGACTTGATGTTGATAACGTGATGGAAAATACGACCGTGAGTTTGTATATTGTGTTTTATTTTGAAATTGACCAGAAGCCCTGGTCAACGCTTTGTGTTTCTTTGTCTGACTTCCTGTATGGATTGTTAAATGTTGTCCCGCTTGACGCGTGCCTGCAGCATACTCTGCCCAAAGTAGACTTGAAGCGTATTCGAAATGGAGACAGACCGCGGCGCTCGCTGTGGAAACACAATTATGAACTAGAGGGTCAGCGTAGTGCGCGCAGTATGTGGAAAATGGCTGTAACAAATAAACTTTTTGAGTGCAAATGTGGCCCTCCAAGTATCCCTCACTGATACTGTCTGTTACAAAGTTCATTCACACCCAATCACAACCATGCTTTTTTTGTGGCACTGCTGCAATCTATGTCACCTTGGCTCCCATTGAATAGCCCCGCAAGTATAATACTGACATGGAAGTTCTTATTGTGCTGACAAAGCATGTTGATATTTAGTTTGTTTTGCTTTGACATTCAAAGCAGCATTGCCTGACAAAGCAAGCAGGGCGGTGCATGGTGCATGGTGCATGGTGCATGTGAAACTATGTGTGGGTGACTTCTGAGGTTTGCGATTGAGGCCAGGTTGTGGTCCGATAAGATTTGCAGTTTGCCTTCATTTTATGGCCTGCTTTGCTGCGATAAGGGAACAAAGCGGAGTTGTTTTTACTCTCCTCACAATTTGTCAGCCTCCCTTCAACACTCATCCTCACATGCCTCAAAGGTGACTTTGTGTTAGCACAGTGGTGCTGTGTCTGCACTTTGTCTTAATAATGCAGTGTGTCTATATGAGGCAGTGGGAAAAACAAGACGGATCTACTGTAACAGTCGCATTATGTTGGAGGGGAGGCAAGGTCAGCTTCAGACTCCCACCTCTCACATATATCCCTCTGTGCTCACCTGTGATATGTGGCTGAGTGCTTGCTAACTTGTCTACATGCAAAAAAGGAAGGAGAGGGACTCAAAGGCAAGGAATGCAACCATCACCATGGCCACGCAGGCAGCTTTTCTCTTTGTTCTTTTTTTATTAATTGAATGAAATGGCACTCCCTTGTTTCCCTTTGTTAACAATAAGCACAGATAATATCAGCAACTGTTCTGCTTTTTTGTGTGGCAGGTTATCTTTATGCTTCTCAGATTTACTGTCTTCCCTGAGCAGAGGTGTGCCCACTTTATCTGCCTTTGTTTCTCTATTGTCTCCCAAACATACCAGTAAGTGTTGACTTCAAAGTTGCAAAATCCTTAAGCCTAATTTCATTTGAACAAACAACTCCTTTTATTATTTTTGGTCATTAAGTCGCATCTGTTGGAGGTTTTGGCCTGTGTTAGGATGTTTGCCTGAAGGCTTAGAGCAGACAGCCAATGAGTCAGTTATCTGCTCTAAATGTGCTCCCTGGGTTATGAGTGCAGATATAACATTTAGAATTTTCCAGGTATCTTTTTTTTTTTTCCTGGAATGAGAAGGCGTTTTAGCAGCCCTGCTGGGACTGACAAGACTCCCAATCCTCTGTATTGCTAACTTCAGCAAACCAGTGTACCTGGAGCCATATGTTAACACAGATTGCAAACTTTACAGCTGTAATTAATGCAGCACCATAAAAAGAAGCTCTCACAAACAGTCGAGGATCACTTGCAATTCACGCTTTAATAAGTAACACGGATGACCCTAATTTGAAGATGCTACACCCAGCATATAGTTTAGATAGTAATTGGTTCTTGTTTGCAGCTTCATTTAAATGCAGCAGTGTTTATTAAAGCTGTTTTTTTTATCCTGTTCTGTATGGGTTGATCCTCAGCTGATCCCATCAGTGTGCTAGTCTCTCTTGAAGGTCTGCCACTGAAATGGTATTTGAAAGCGAAGAACAGCGCGCATATGTATGGACCCATGTTAGCATCCTGCATACAAAACAAGGACAATCAAGTCTTAGAGGAAATCTCTCTGAGCTCCGGCCTCCTTTTGACATTGGCCTTGCTCCTGTGGTTGAAAGGAGAGAGGAGAGTTTGAAAGCAGGAGGAAATGAGGGTCTCGAGTCAATTTGTGTCGGGTATGGTGTTTCAAGAAGGCTATGCATGTCCCTTGTGTAGTACTACTGGGCACAGCAGATTGAGCTTGGCTTTAGTCAAGGCTGGCCTCACAGCACTTATAGGCTGAATGATTTTGAAGGAGGGTTGAGAAAGGGGATGGACTGACAGCTACAGTCAGGGTGGGGAGCAGGGAAGGAAAGCTAGTTATGGTAGACGGTAAAGGAAGATTCAGAGAGAGAGAGAGAGGGGGCGGGGGGGACTCTGGGATGTTGCTTTAAAGTAGCAGACTGGGCCTACTGTGGAGAGATCTTCAAATAGCTGCCTCTGTGCCTGTGGGACAGTCAGCTCGGGGTGGGGGGTGGGGGGTGGGGGGTGGGGGGGGGGGGGGGGGGATCAGAGTCTCATTAGAAAGTCAGTAGAGCTCCACCAAAGCTTCTCTGAAAAAAAAATCAAGTCAAAGACACCTTGTAATGCCTAGCAGCAGTCCTGCACCTAAATGAAGACCTCACTCGCACTTTCCATACAAAACTTTGCCACACATTTTTTGGACTAAATAGTTAAACACACATACACACTTAATCTCCTTGCGTCGAGGTTTGAAAATTCCCCATTGCCCCCTGGGAACATATAAGTGCATGTGTTTGCTTATGATAGTGATTTGAAAATCGTCCTTCAGCAACAAACTATTCAGAAATAACCTTGTTTTCTTTGGTAAACATGTTCGTTTCCTGTCTCCCATTTGTTCCAAGGAGCTGCACTGATGTTGTTTGCTGTGTTATCTTCATCATTGTCATCCTCGGCTACATCGCTCTGGGTACTGTGGGTGAGTTTGACACGTCGCTGCTGATTACATCACACAAAGTTTCATAACGGCACACAACTGCACAAACACGCTCGCTGGCCTGTTTGGCGGTTAAAAGTTACAAACGGAAAGTAACCTAGAAAATCTAAATCAGGCACAAAATAGGAGACATCCTTATCTTCACAGGACATTTGAGAAGTAATGCATATTTTTGTTTGTCATTTTAAATATTAAAAATTTCATGGTGGGTTGTTCAACAAATTGCCTGATTGTTAAACGTGTGGGGGAGCTGAGAAATGTCGCTTCCCAAGAGAGTGGCTATTCTTTTAATAGATGGCCTCACCAAAACATGCAGCTTGTATTGCTCACTCTTAAAGGTTTTTTTTGACTTGAAATTATTTAAATGTAAAGCTGTTTAGACCTCCTTGAAGAATTTATGAGCGGGCGATTCCCAGTGATTTCTCTCCCTGTCATTTCAATCAGATTTTCTTGTGAGTTCACTGAAGTGTGGAATAGGTCATATTATCTGCGACTGACTACAGTCCTGTAGATCTCCTTTTGAGCCCTGATTTTCTTTCACTCTTGATTTTTCTCTCCTTACCCCTCAGGATTTATGTATGTGTACATGTATCTTTTCTTTTAATAGCTTTATTCCTATCCATTGTTTTCTTCACTGCCATTTTTCTAAATCTTTTTCTTGTACAAAATAATATCCTGTTTAATATCCTGTTGAGCACACCTTTGTTTCTCCATCAATCAGTCAGATATTTTTTATATACATCGCTAAGTGCCCCCCCCCCCCCCCCTAAATTAACGCCGCATCTAAACCCAGACCTGGGATGGACTCACTGCTTTCCAATCATTTGAAGAGCAACATGACAATGGAAGTACCATCAAATAGACTCTGACATTTCAGAATTTCTCAGCTTCACCATCCTTGGTATGTCAAAGACTTGTAGACTGCCTTTGTTGTGCAGTTCAGCAAGCAGTGTTTCATTGGCTGACAAGGTGAAAGGCTTAAACACTGTGTTGTTCAGGTTGGCCAAACAAATGAAAAACATGGATTGCCAAGTAAATTGAAATCTGTGGTTGCTGCTACTTCTATCCAGTGAAATAGAACAAACAGATTAAACTGGATAGATTTTGTTGTGTGTTCTTTATTAGTGTAGATGTTGCTTCTTAATTGTTGTGAATAAATGCAGTCCTCCAAATGTGTTTGTTTTTTACCCTTTGGTTCCTACAGAGAGAGGAGGTAGAGCATGACACTGTCAGCTACAATAGTACTACTGTCTTATAAGATAAGATATACTTTATTGTCCCCAAAGGGAAATTTGTCTTGGACAGGAGTCTGTGTCGCAGCAGTGCGGCGCCACCGAAAGGTCTAGTATATGTCTGAAAGTACAAATCCAACAGTTGTGATTTATTTTCAGCCTGGATCCACGGCGACCCCAGGAAAGTCGTCTATCCAACAGACAGCCACGGTCAATTCTGTGGCCAACAAAACAGCCCTAATGCGTAAGTGGAAAAATATCTTAATGTACTGTTAAAAGGAAAAGTAGTGATACTCTATTTGTTTGTCAGCTTGATTCATAATTGTCTTTACAGAAAATAAATGGATTTGACCACAATACACGGAGATGGCTTGCAACTATTTGCGGCAGGCTTCACTACAGAGTGCATACACTCCCTGTCTCTGAGTGTGTGCGTGTGCATAAATGCTTGCTGATGAAAAATAATGTAATCTGAATCATCTCAAAGTCTCCTTCCTTTGTCTCCGCAGAAACAAAGCCATATTATTCTACTTCAACATGTTGAAATGTGCCAATCCTGCAGTTTTAATTAACCTCCAGTGCCCTACAACCCAGGTAAGAGGCCGAGTGAAGCCCCTCCCAGCAGCTTATTTTGACACTGCTTCATGTTGCTCTCAGACTTTTTCACGCTTGATTATGCAAGATTGATGGGATCTCTCATTAAGAGGATGTGTTGCTTTTCTGCAGCTCTGTGTCTCCAAGTGCCCTGACAGATTTGCCACTCTGCTGGATGCGTGGAATACCAAAAACTGGGAATATTACAAGAAATACTGCAAGCCGGGCTTCGAGATTGGCAGCAAGGTGAGAGACTATTCGACTATTTTCAATGAGAAGAATTCATGTTTTTTTAACCCTGTGAGTGTTTTGGATGGCTCCTTATATTAATGGAGACCAGGTAATATTATTTGCCCCATTACGTTTGCTGATCTTCTAGACAAATAATGTGCACATGGATACCTGTCTCATCAATTTCATTCAACAGTTTCTATGAATTTTCTTTTCCTAAATTTAGACCTTCTGCTTCTGTTGTAGACACTCTTTATAATAAAACAATAAAACAAGAAACTCATTCACTTTGTAGTGCTCTAACAACCGTCATTAGTTTTCTGTAAAGTCTCTGTGATGCAGAGCTCGTTGGAATCGATTGTGCTTTGAGAGACAGGTGAAAGTGAGTTCACATCCACTGATGCACATCACAGCTCTGTTCTGACGGCTGGCAGGAGTCCAGTGATGGTGACGTTGGCATGATGCTGTGTATGAACCGGAGAGTGAGATGCTGTGTGGGAGCACCTCACAACTCAGGCGTAATGTTTGAACTGAATCATTGATTTTCCTTCCCACATCATCTAAAGTATGAAAGTGTTGCATCAGACAGGATTCATCTGTCTCTGTCATTATAATCACGGGAAATGTAGACATTTCTGAAGTTCCATGCATGAGAAGGTTGTGTGTGTGTTTTCAAAATGATATTAATGTAGCAATAATGTAGTATGTTTTCAGGAATAGAATAGAATAGAATAGATCTTTATTGTCCTCCAGAGGTTGAAATTTGCCTTATAGTCTCTCCAGATTCCTAAAACCATATAAAAACAGTCAGGCAGTCAATAACAGACAACATAGCAGCTAGGTTAACACATTAAAACCAGTTCATATCATGGTTCAGATCTTATCAGTCATGTTGTAAGATGGAGGATGTTTACTGCACTTGGGATTAATGACTTCTTAAATACATTTGTAGTTGCCAGAGGAACTCTATAGCGCCTCCTGGAGCTCAGAGGCTGAAACTGGCAGATGAGAGGATAGAAGTTATCTGCTAGGATACTCCTCGCTTTCTTCCTCGTCCTATCAGTAAATAGTTGAGACAGAGCTTTTTCTGGTTTGCCCACTATTAAGCCTGCCATTGACACAATCTCAGAGAGTTTCTACTTAAATCTGCAGCTCAAGTGACCGTAGCAGGCAGGAAGATGGAAAGTTAAAGATACAATATGTAGAGTCCATCGCAAGGGGGCTCTCAATCAATACTACTATAACAAAAGATGACGTCGAGGCTGACGGGGAATCATGGGAGTTCTCTCTGCTACCCCTGCTACTGAAACTGACTCAATTTTTGGTGCAGATAATAACTTATTTTATCTTGTCTTCATTCATTTCTAATAACACAAACATGTTTCAAGGTCTGCGTATATGCATTAACATAAACAAAGCAGAAAACACACTATATACTTCTTGTGTAGCTATCAGATAATTGTGTTCATTATTTGGCTCATGAGACTGAACTGAACATTTATTGTATTTGGGTCAAATCATTTTGTAAGAAATCAATCTCCTCCACTGCATGTCTAACTAATCATATTGTATTTAATGACTTGTTAGAGATGAATCTCTGGTTTCCAATCCTTTCAATCATCGCCTCGTATGTTTCCATTACAGACAGTTGCAGAAGTCATCCGAGACGAAGACTGCCCGTCTATGATCGTGCCAAGCAGACCTTGTGAGTGCATCGCGATCATCCTAAACACTGTTAGCCACATTAACTCATTTTTAGCTCTAATCGAGAGGTACTGTATTCACATGAGAGAATGAAAATAAGCTCTGTTTTTCAGATTATTGCAGAGAAACACAACCAGCTCATTACTCATAATTTATAGATCATTATCTCGTTTCACAAAAACTGTTTTTTTTTTCATAAATCTTAACACTTATGCTGAGATAATTATCTCTTGTCTCAGAAAAACAGATCTAAAAAACAATCATAACACGTACCTTGTAATTCGGAGAACCATCTATACAGAAACACAGAGCCAATTTTATCGTCTCATGTGAATGCAATAACCTTCTGTAGTTCTACAAACCACAAAATTGTAAAAGACATGTTTGAAACTGTGTTTCAGTCCTTCAGCGGTGCTTCCCTGATTTCATTACAAGAAATGGAATCTTAACCGTAGCCAATCAGACCATCTTCACAGACGGTGACAACAACAAGAGAAGTGTCAGCGACCTGAAAGATGCTGCCAAGTAAGAGCTGCCTCCCTGAAATGTGAATCTTTGTCCTTGTTGTACAAACAGCTCTACAAGTAAAAAAATAAATAAATCAAAAAAATCACATCCCAAAGATAAGGAATTAAAAAAATATATATATCCTGGAACATGAAGTGTTTTTTAAATCTTATATTATCCATAGGGCTGCCAACTCTGCACCCAGAGAGCTCTGGACTGATGTTAAAGGGTAGGAGGACATGTGGGCATGTTACTGATGTCACTGATGCCCAGGAATGTGTCCAAACACATTCAAAGTATTTTGCATGTCAATTGCATGAAAATGCAGCTTACCTTTTAAGTTCCACATTAGAACTCAAGGAGTACTTACAGGCTTACAACGTCTGCTTCGTAAATCTATGCTATCGATGAAGACCGACTGAGATAGCAGAAGTTTGACGAGCATTAGAAATCATGTATCCATCCCAGCGAGCTGATATTCTCAACATACATGATTCTGTGTTTGCTGTGATCAGCTTTTATTTGCCCTGACCTCACTTGAAATTATAATGTGCTTTAATGCCTTTTTTTGTTTTTGTAGCCAAGTTACGGCCGTGCAGCGAGGAGTGGAAAGGTCTCAAAAATGATATACTTCAGCTTGTTAACCTCTGCTGTAGCTTTGAGTAGACTAACCTTCTTGCTTGTGCTCTCCATCCCAAATCTGTTCCTGCATCCCTCCACCTCCAAAAGTGGACAGGAATAAGGACAGATTAATAATATTTAGGCATATATCAACCTAAAAACCCATCTAGTCATCTGCTTCTTCTGTGTGTCAAATGAAACGGAGAGTAAAGTGGCGCCCCCTGGTGTTCATTAGCTTTGCTCTTGTTGTTTAATATGATTGCAAGATTGCATAACAAAGCTGGATATGATCCAAAATCTCTCCTATGAGCAGGTCTCAGTGACCTTTAGGGAGCTGAATTAAAGCGCCTCATCACAGGGTTGCTTTCAGAACTGCCTGTTACTGTTGTGTTTGTCCCCTAGCAGAGTTAGCAGACCTCCTCTCCCCTCTGTCTGCGGTGTTGAGATTCATCTGAGTCATAGGGCAGTGCATCTGCAGTACGGCTTTGCAGTCGTTCTTTTCTGACAATGTTTGAAGTGTTGTAGTTTCATTTTTCCTGAAACTTTTTGCTGAAGGGAGAAGCTAAATTTAAGCTACCCATTGTCACTTAATAAGACTGTGCATTAATTTAATTAATCCTAATGAAGTTTAAAGTGTATAGTGCAGGAATCTCCACATCAAAGCCTCCACATCAAACCCTGACTCATTTGTGTTTGGTTTGGAAAAGATGAGTCAGGATCCCTCGAGATATTGGGTCACTTGAGGCTGTACACATCTTACATAAGGTTGAAGTTGATATATAAAAAAAATACAAACATTACCATTCATACCAAATCTGTAATGTTAAGTATTTGAAGCAATTCGTTTGTTTTGTTTGACTACTGCACATCTACCTAACTGCCAATACAAATCACCTGGATCTTGATCTGAAAGCTGTATGTGCTTTACCGGATGGTCATCTGTATCACCTTCAATAACATGCAGCTAAACCATCTGCTAAACCGCCGCCATACTAAAGGAACTACAGCTCAAAAGCACTTCAGCAACACTAATTCTGTTTGTAGCTCCTTGTTAGGGGACTTATTTTCAGACCCTCATAACATACAGTAAGTGGGTCTTAAAGCTGAGAATATCAAAAACATTTTAACATTGCATTCTTCGGTTTGCAGTGCGAGCACTTAGGGTAAATGAAGTGTCAAAAAATGTTTTTGAGAATCCAACTTTTGGCAGTGGCAGTGACTTGACACAAGCCTACCAAAGCCCCTCTCTGGGTTCTTGTTAAATCCCCCCCTTTTTTTGTCTCCTCCTCTCTGTCTCACTTTTTCTCACCTCGCCTTGTTCCTCCAACACAGAACTATCACCAATCTGCTGAACGCCAAAGAAGTTGGCATGAAGATCTTTGAGGATTATGCAAATTCCTGGGACTGGATTCTCATGTAAGAACGATTGACATGTTTCTTCTTCTTTTTTGGAAAGGCTTGATTCTCTGTGAGTGCAGAAATTTATCTGAGCCATCAGTTAAATGAATGATTAAAGCACCCTGTAACTTTTACATGCAAAGAGTTCTTACTGCCCCAGTTGAATTAGCACTTGATTAGTTCCTTTTTATATACAACTTTCTAAATCATTGATTCAAATGTATTTACCAGTCAATTACAGCTCAGGTCCCAGTATGTTTGTTGTTGCAGTGGTCTGGTGATAACCATGGTGGTTAGTCTGGTCTTCATCCTGCTGCTGCGCTTCACTGCTGGTGTGCTCCTGTGGCTCATCGTCTTTGGTGTCATCACTGCAGTAGCCTTTGGTAAGTAGGCACAATATTTCATAAGCCACCTTAGAAGTGGATACTTTGTACGAAAGTAACATCACATAAGAGGGAGTGATGTGCTGAACTGCAGCACAGCAGTGCAGCAGGCCGAGTGTGGATGACAAATCGCAGTCGCGGATATTGACTACCTCGGCCTTGATGTTGCTGTTATACAACACTTCTACAAGTAGCACATGGTTAACAGTAATAAACAACAACAAATTATTATTTCTTGCTCTACCAACTCAACTAGTTGCACTCTCGCTACTGTGTTTGTGTCCACATGTTTCCACAGACCTGCCACTTAATAATGTACATTCATTTCTCTGCTTTCATTTACAATACAACCAAGGGAATAAGTGTCTTTTGTGGGAATCAGAAGTCCATGATGAGAAACAAAGACTAACTCTGTACTCACTGTAATGCTTATTATCTGTATTCAGAACAATGGGCAGAGTGACACACAGTGAAAAGTCCCACTGATAGTGTAGTCTGTTTCAGCACTTATGGAATGCCTGTTTACCCCTCTTTGCTTGGTCAGAACTTACTGCTATATAATAAGTCAACATGTTGAAGTTGTTTCTAACATGCTTAACTGTTGACATTCTCACCTTCCTTTCTGTTAGCAGTTCTGTTGTAATGAGAAAATGCATTAGGTTTAGACTTTTCTTACCTTATTTACGTTTCCTAGCTCATACTCTTTCCTTCTTTTCTTTTGATGTCTCTCAGGAATCTGGCACTGCTACTGGGAGTACGCCACCCTGAGCGGGAAGCCGGGTGCTAACGTCACCATTTCTGATATTGGCTTCCACACAGACTTCAGCATTTACCTTCAGCTCAGCCAAACGTGGCTCATCTTCAGTATGCTGTCAACCCTTACCTTAACTTTGCCCTTTAAAAGCTTCCATTACACTTTAAACATGTTGTATTTGACTGACTAATAAAATGTCATTTGTAATACAGTGATCTCGCTTTCTGTGATTGAGGCCATCATTGTGGTCATGCTGATATTCCTGAGGACGAGGCTGCGCATTGCTATTGCATTACTGAAGGAGGGGAGCAGGTGTGTGTGTAACCTCTGTTAACTCCTTCAAAATGTATCATGGATTTTGACTCTTTCTTCAGTGTACAGAACACACTGAATAAAGATGTTTGCTTTTTCTTTTTTTTCTTTTTTAGGGCCATCAGCTACATCATGTCCACTCTCTTCTATCCTATCATCACTTTTTTCCTTCTGGCCGTCTGCATCGCATACTGGGCCGTCATAGCAGTGTATCCTTCATGACGAGTCACGGTTATATTCAGAGAAGTAAAAAAAAAAACTTCACCACTTCTGTGTAGTCTGTTGTAGATTAATCACACACCCTTGTAGTTACTATATTCATTGCTTCCTGCACTTGGTGATTAATATATGTCCCTCTAAAAAAAACATTCACATAGACCGAGCTTTGTGTTTGTAGTATGTAACTAAAGTGTATTATCTAGACTGACTATATTTTAATAATAGTAGTTGATAGTTGTGTGGAGAAAACGTCCCTCTGTGTTACCTTTAACTAGTTTGCCCACAGCTTCTTAGCGTCCTCTGGTAATGCAGTCTACAAGGTCACACCTGCTGACGATAAATGCATGTACTCCAACATCACATGCAATCCCAAGGTTAGTTTCAGTGCTCTGCATTTACCAAAGGAATAATCTGTCTGTCTAGAAAAAGAAAAAAAAAAGCAACCAGTGCCACTTCTATATCTGGGCATTTTCTCTTCCCTATTTTGGTCCATGAGGTATTTCTTGATCAGCCTTTTATTACATTCGTAATAGAAGTCAATCAAAGAGAATTTATAGTCATAGCTCCTTCTTGTAGCTCCCAGTAAAGTCGAGCTGGCAGTGTGATCTGTGTTCAAACCGTCTGAATCAATCTCTAATGCTCCAATGTTAATAGAGTTGACATTAGTTGCTAGCAGCAATAAATGCTTATGTGACAGAAGTTTATTATCATCCTGAGGACCCACCCTGGTTTGTAGAAGGCCCTGTAAGTCTTTTATATGATTTATATGCTTATATGCTATGTGCTCACACAATTCGGAGGTTGGGAAATAAATTGGAAATGACTTGTTAGCATGCAAAATAGAGGAAGAGAAAAACAAACAAGAAGAGACAAAGTGGCACAAGTTGTTTTTTGTTATTAAGTTGTTTTCCCTGCAATCAGTTAAATGGCAAATTAAGCGGGATATCTGACACATTAAGATCAAATCTGCTGATTTCTTTCAGACCTTCCGTCAGACCAACATTACCAAAGTGTGTCCTGGGTCCCAGTGCATGTTTGCCTTCTACGGAGGGGAGAGTGTGTACCACCGCTACATCTTAGTCCTCCATCTGTGTAACCTGTTCGCCTTTCTCTGGCTGGTCAACTTCACCATTGCACTGGGTCAGTGCACACTGGCCGGGGCGTTCGCTTCCTACTACTGGGCCCTGAAGAAGCCAGGCGACATCCCTGCATGCCCCCTCTACTCTGCTTTTAGCAGAGCCATACGGTAGGGTGCTGTTATTTCATCTGGAGATAATGTAGGTATGAGTGAATAACACAATCGTAGTGGGACATATCTGAATATGATCTGAGATTCTCCCGCAAAATGTTCAGATATCTATTTCTCCCGTCTGTGTCTTGTTACCACAGTTACCACACAGGTTCTCTTGCCTTTGGTTCTCTAATCCTCGCTGTGGTGCAAATGATCCGAATTGTCCTTGAGTATCTGGATCAAAAACTTAAAGGTAAGCTGGTCATTCATCTTCTCACTCTTCCTCGTTCTAACACATTTAAATGATCATGTCAAGTTGGGATGTTGATGATCGACAATGTCTTTCCAGGTTCTCAGAATGGATGCGCTCGATTTCTGCTTTGTTGCCTCAAATGCTGCTTCTGGTGCCTGGAACATTTCATCAAGTTTATAAACAGAAATGCATACATTATGGTGAGTTCAGAAAGAGAAATCTCCTGGCACATAGTATCTGCTAGCAGTTCATCTGCTTGTGGCCTGTTTGTTACCCTCTAACGAGTACGTTCTGCTTTTTCTTCTCACCACAGATAGCAATATATGGAAAAAACTTCTGCACCTCTTCCAAGGATGCTTTCTTCCTCTTGATGAGGAACGTTATTCGGTAAGAACTCTCCTTCTCCTCCTTATCAGCCCTCTCACCGTTGTGTTTTCAATGCTGTGTGTACTCTCATTGATCTCTCTTGAATGTCAGTGCTTGACTTTGCCTTCTTCATTTCTCCTCCACTTTTCTCTGCGTCCTCTGTAGGGTGGCGGTCTTGGACAAGGTGACTGACTTTCTGCTCTTCCTGGGGAAACTGCTTATTTCAGGAAGTGTTGGTGAGTTTCATCAGGATGAGACGTGCTCCTGAATATTAAAAGGATGATAAATTCGCATTGACATGTACTTTATTTCCACATACAATGTTTAAATGTACTGTTGCACAGGATGTCTGTTGGCCTTTGAAAGCACAACATGTACATTTAAGAGACAGACACCTTGCACACTGAGTCTGATGCTTTTATTTTTCTATTAATTGCGTAAATTTGCATAAGAGACTAAATGTCTCGTGCTCATCATCATGCAGAGTGATCAAGCAGTGAAGTTGATTTTGTGGTTCTTTCACTACTTGAAAAAAAAAATCAACGGGGACCGCCCACATGAAAACAAGACAAAAGCAAGGAGGGTTTCATCTGTTGATAAAGGAGCTGCAGAATTATGCAGATCGCTTCCAGGTGTATTTCACTTTGTCCCACATTCCAGTTTGATACGCTGCTAGCTATACTGGAAACACACATTTAAAAGAAAACCACCAATTCCCTCGAAGCTATTAAGCCTGAGCAGCGGCTGGCAGCATGTTTGAGGTATGAATACTACACACACACACACACACACACACACACACACACACACACACACACACACACACAGAGCAATGGATGCTAAAAAAACGCATAAAACCTCCTAACCTGTTCCAAAATAAATAATAATGGACGAAAGTTTCTGAGTCAGTGTGCAAACATGATTTTAACACAACATGAGATCTTATTTATTTTTTAACGGGTTAATCTCGGACAGAAAAAAACGGACTCAGTGTGCAAAGGCTTTTAGACTCCCTGCACAGAATAAGATGATTGAAGGTAAATAAATAGTGTGTATATTATTGTCAATATTTCATCCACTAACTCGGCTACACTCTTTTTGTTACTCTTTCCTCTTTTCTTTGGTTTTCTAGGCGTTCTTGCATTTTTCTTCTTCACTCGTAAAATACCGGTCATTCAAGAGGAGGTGCCGTCCCTAAATTACTACTGGGTGCCACTCCTGGTAAGGAAATTCAAATATGAATAAAATCTAACCTGTTGGTTTTTTTTTTTAAACCAGCATTAATAACTGAAGGCAGAATTGGGTTTCTTAGGAAGAATGAGCTGAGCGTGCTCACTGAAAACTTTCTCACAATACAGTTTGAAAAACTTTCAATGGAGTTATTTTCCTCCATTTCCTTTCTCAGGTTTAGTCAGTACCTTCCAGAGTGTTCCTTCAAATGGCTTTCTGTTCAAAGAGCTGTACTGAAAGATACAAATCTGACCGGGGTGTTTCATTTCAGTTACTCCACATTCCAATTATCCAGATCAGATAACACTGTCGCACCAGCTAATTAGTTTAGTTAAAGATTTTATGAACCACTTGCTTCATTTGATTCTTGATGTTTTTGTTATGTGTTTGCCTGAGTTTCCAGAATAGAACAATGACTGTGCGACGTTTTGATTCTTTCAGACGGTGATATTTGGATCGTACATGATTGCACATGGCTTTTTTAACGTCTATGCCATGTGTGTGGACACATTGTTCTTGTGCTTTTGTAAGTATGCCATTTGATTATCTTAACTCTTTGACCCCCCCACCCAACATAAAAAAGATACATTTCTATTTACATAATCTTTTTTCTGGTGTCACACACACACTTGTTCTTACCAAAATACCTTTAAAAATTATCCAGTAGGTGTGTAATCATGATTTTTGAAACATGAAATTTAAGATACAAAGTCCCCCGGCCCCTCTCTTGGGAACTATAACACTAAAAGACAACTGAAACTGATTCTTGCTCGTTCAGCTCTTTTTAACTCCTGCATGACCTTTTTGATAATTAATCTCTACTAAGTCTTTGCTCTTCTCTCTTTTTTTCCCGGCTGTAACTCTGTCTGCTATTCCTGCTTCTCTCCTATGCTGGGACCTGGTCTCAGGTGAAGACCTGGAGAGGAATGATGGTACTTCCTCCAGGCCCTACTACATGTCTCCTGGCCTGCACAAAATCCTACGTAAAGGAGAGGAGGGCGCCAAATTATGTGCTGCCTCCTGAGCAATGCACGGCCTTTTTTTAACTGAACTTCTTACTCTCCCAATCACTTCTCCATATCTGCTGTATGTGTTGAGGTTTGGACGTTCGAGAGCGAGTATTGTAGGGCTACACATCAAAACTGGATTCATCCACGCCTGGTCAGAGATGACCCGGACATAAACGTGCTTTTACTTCAGATCCTCAAAGAAAAGGCATGGGGGACTAGAAAAAGACTTCAGTTTACTTCCTCTCTTGAGCAAACTCAGATTCTTGCTTCTTTTTTTTTCTTCTGCCATGCTTCTGTTCTTTTTTTGTTCTTTGTATTCTCTGCTGACCTCTGCCTTACTGAGAGGGAACGGGTAAAACTGGCAGGATGAACAACCAGGCTGAGATAAATACCCTGACAAACATGAGGACCTTGAAATGTACAGATGCCACTGACGGACATAAGGCATTGGGTAACATCCAGAAACAGTGGTGGACTTATGGGACACCCTCTTGTCGCACTTTGGTCTTCTAGTGTAAAAGTGTATGCACTTTCACATATGGGAAAAGAACCATGTGATTAATTTCTTCTGTCGAGCATGATTGCGTTGCTGGCTGTTGATGTTTACCATTGGTTTTATAGGTTGCTTCGATCCACCATATTTATACTAACACGAACACAAAGATCCAAAAATGATGTGTAATTCTGCACTTGCAAAAGGTTCTCTTATTTTACATCATTTAAAAAAAAGTCACAATCATTTCAAAGTTTCCTTTATGGTCATAGTTGTACTGTAAACCAGACTGAGACTTTGTGGGAGGTCAAGACTTCTGAGGACATAATCGAGTTTTTGCTTTAACTTTGAAAAGAACCTGACCGTTTTTTCAGGAAACTTCTGAATGCAGCCACTAGTTTATGTGCCTAGTTGTGGAAAAAAAAAAAAAAAAAAGTCAAATAAAAATTGTTTCTTCTTCTTCTGTGGTTTTAGACCTAACACCAGGAACCTTTTGAGATACAGTTTATAAAAGGATGTCAAAGCCATTTTTGGTAATTTTTTTATTGGATGGTTCAGATGTAGTGCTGTTTTAATACTAAGTATAATACACGCATCTCTCTGGAGGTTATTCTGTGTTCTTTTTGTATAGGAGAATTTTTTTATCAATGAAATCCAATGAAAATGTGAATCATTTTTTGGAAAATAAACATAAATGGTTTGAGTATTGTCTGATGCATTTTCATAGTACATATATTATTCATGTACCAGAGCTTAATGATGGGAGTGTGATTCTGTGTCTAACATGGTACCGCTGCTGCCTCCTAGTGTGGGACCTGGAGGTGAACGACGGCTCTCCTCAGAAGCCCTTCTACATGAACAGGAACTTGAGGAGCATCCTCGACAAGCGGAACGTCCAGAGGCCGAGCCGGAGATAGAGAAGAGATGAGAGCTGGGAGAATAAGAAGACTGACAAGCTTTTACCAAAGCATGGTACATGCCATTAGGGCAATAAGCATTTTACCAAATATAAATGAAGTGTATGCAAGTTATACACTATAATGGAAAACTCTTGATAAGTAATAATAATAATTAGATTTGCCAACATTTTTAAAAGGTATGGACTTGATAGTTTTAAGGGAATGTACGGCTCCAGAACTCAGTCTGCCAAGAAGGTTTTAATAATGGATGGTGTGCAATGCAAAGTCGCACCTGCTTTATGAAATTGTCTTTTTTATGTTACAAGTTTTTATTTATTCTAATTTTTTTTTTTTTTTTGCTTTTTATATAATTTTTTTACAGCCTCAGTCAAACAAAACACAGAGTTCCTTTAGGAACAAGGGATTTATTTATTTCCTTCTTGAGACTGTAGTTAACATCAGCTCGTTTTGTTCTTAACCTTGTAGTTGCCAGTTTTCACCACTTGGTTGTGCCATCCCATCGTCTGTGTACTGTTGTTGAGGCATGAATGCGCTGCTGATTGAGCTGAGTTTGCCCATGAAATGGTCAGACGTGATCTCCTTTACGGATATTTGATCACAGTTTTTGACCTCAGATTGTCTCACATTGAGAAACAGAACTGCCTTTCAGTGCCCCATGTTTTAGGATGTAACTGTCGAGTGAAAGTAAAGCCTCCCACAGTGCTTCACTCTCTCAGGGCCCTTCTCTCAGAACTGCCACATTCAGTGAATAATTGCATCTTGCAGCTACAGTTTACATTTAAAGATGCTTCTCTGCAGATGTTTTCAAAGAACTTGAAAGAATTATGGTCAGCTGCCAGTTTTCTGGTGATGCAACAAATCCAATGAAACAATGAATGTAACCATTACTAAGTGTGTAATGCACTGATTGGCAGCTGTATTAGTGATCCCCAAAAGAAACATGATAAATATATAATTCTGTTATAGTTAGACATGAAATCTTTCTCTCTTTTTTTTAATTCATCTAGAAGCTATGAAGCTAGTTTGAAAAAGTGTTAAATGTGTCGCTTTTGTTCAAAAACAGGGCTGGTCCCAAACCGTGTTACTGAGTAATCAAGTCATCAGTCATACAGAACTGTCCTTTGTTAAAGAGACTTATTTGTTAATATATTATTTGCATTGGTTTTCTCCTTTAGTTGATGCACATGAGGGGAAAAAAACAAGAATAGATGCTTTTGAAAAGCAGCTGATGTCATGTCAGGTTGTTTGAGCCGGTGATCTGTAAGATGCTGTTGTGTCCATCTTCAGTTGAATTGATTGAGTTCGGGTGTCACCAAGTGGTGTTACACAACGGATCCTTCTGTTTCACTGGAATCAAAATAGTGCTGAGGTCTTCTTTTTCTAGAATAGATTCATGCATCACTAGGAATGATGCTCACTTTGAGATCAGTGAGATGTGACTCAATCTTTTGAGTCTCTGTTTGTGGAAACTAAGAAGCTGCCCTCATGGTGCCTCGGAGTGACAGCACTGCCAGTCGCACACACCTTTTGTCCCCGTCTGAGCTCAACATGCTGGGACATGTAACCATTCAATTTAAGCAAAACAAATCTGCTTTTCTGTGAGAAAGCAGAGGAATGATGCAAGTAGTGCTCATGTGGCATATTGTCATTCATGTTTTGATACTGAAAAATGACTATACCTTTACATTTCTATCTGTGTGCACACAGTTCAGGTTCAGTTTCATGAGGGTGAATACCTAAGATCTGATAAGTGAAGTGAAAAGTGTGGTTTTATACGCCTCCCCAACCCTCCCATGTGTAGATTCTTTTGGTCAACCACAGTCAACAAGTAGACACAAGTAAACCTTCTCTCTGTGCGTCACTTTTCTAACCACAACCTCCTAAAAGTCAAACTGAAGATGTAGTGCTCTAACCTGTCCATAAATCCCTTAGTGTTTTTGTCATATTTGTGCAGAAAGCTGAACATTTATATCTCCCAGAAATATATTTATTTATACAGTGAGAGAAAGAATATATAACCTGTGTTTATGTTCATCATTAAAATATACACGTGTTTTATTACCTCTATTTTTGATCAATAAATGGATTTTCTATGATGCTCTTTCTTCTTCACAGACTAAACACTGAACCTTGCCGAATGTCATATTTGTTGTGTCAAATATCTGTTATTAGTCATTCGCCTCCCGGATTTGTGAAATTAGACATTTATTTCCAAAACAGACATCACATACATTCAATAAATTAAATTGCAAATATTTAAAACACTGCTATACAAACAATTTCAAGTTCACCTTCATAATGAGTCAAGATTTTGGGTCCTGGTTGGCTATCACAGTCAGACGGTGTCACCAACTACACAAACAAATAGAAATCTGTAATGGTGTGTGTCACAATCCTATGAGGTACACAGAAACCTTTCAATTTCCACATTGCATCGTACATTTAGGACTGAAAATAATCATCAACAGAATGGAGTTTTCAAAGGATATCAACATGTGATAAAAATACTGACAGTTCAGGGAAAGGAACGCTTTCATCGTCACTTAAGATCAAATTATATTTACACAGGGAAATGAATACGGCAGCTCCAATTGTTGGATGATCACTTGTAAAGATGTGGGTGTGTATGTTTTTGGGTTGAGCAGCTCAGGTGTGAGACACAGGCAGGGAGGTCATGGCGTGGGCGGGCAGCAGCGGTTGAAACATGGATTGAGGAGAGTGTACTGCAGGAACACAAAAAGAGAAGTTTAAACAGAGTTCATGAATGATAGTAAAACAAATACAATGTTTGTAATTTCATTACAGGTAAGCTCAATGGGCATTACTTTGAGGTGAAAAAAACACAAGACTGCAACAACTAAGGTGTTTCCACAGTCATAAGACAGAAGTCAATTCAATACACACCGCAAAGCAAACATTATTAACCACACAAGGGATTACTCACACAGACACACACACATAAAGATTATTCGTATGCTTGGGAGAAAACAGGTTTTGAGTTTTGCTTTAAAAGTAGAGACAGTAGTCATGGAGCTCAGGTCAGTAAGACGTTTGTTCCAGAGAGAAGGACCACAATAATTAAAGCCCCCCTTTGATCTAATTCCAGGTACGGCTAAAAGACCACCTGACGACCTGAGGGACCTCAGGCTTTAGTATGTCTTTTAAGGATGACATTAGTAAAGCTTCAGTTAATTATATTGTAAGACAACGATTGTTGCAGATAATTCACAGCAATATAAAGATCCTGATTATTGTAATTATAACAATTTCTTTTTATAAGCTTCCTTAAAACATTTATATTGCCAATTAAGTTGTTATGCAAGCCTTTTACTTTTAAAACGCTTCAAATATTTGAGCGAGGTTATTAGCAACCTGATGTTAAAAAAATTAAGTATTAAAATACTTTGAAGCAAACATTTGAGTGTGATGAACTCTCTAAACACTACAATAATCTCTACAGTGTACTGTCCTGCTGCCAGGCTTCTAATATGTACAAAAGGAAGAGACCGCATTACACCTGTTCTTCTCTAACTGTAAGTTTAAGAACTGATTTTAAGATCTTAGTGTTGGTTTGTAAGCCTTATATGCCAGGCCTCACCCTAAATCTATGATTTGCAAACCCCCTATGAGTCTGATCGCTGCCTAAGATACTCCAGCAGGACCCTACTAATGGTTCCTAAAACTCGACTGGTCACAAAAGGTGACAGAGCCTTTGTAAAATCTGGCCCCACAGCTGTGGAACTCGACGCCTGGAGATCTCATCACTCCACAAAACTCACTTTCATTTCTTAACTGTTGGCATTGTTGTTTACTTTTTTACCAGGTTGTTATTGATATTTGTTTAACTGGGTTTTATATAGCCTACCTGTTTATTAGCTTTATTTATAGTTGTATTATTTGTTGATTTGTATATTTGTTTTTTACTTCTCTGGTTGGTTTTTAATAGTTAAGCACTTAGTAACTGAGTTATTATTATGAAGAAGAAGAAGCCAGGACTCACTGTCTATGAAGGAGTGCAGCGCAGAGAGCATTGACCCCTCCGGGCCTCCGTACGTGGTGTACTGAAGCTCCTCAGGGGTCGGGGTGGGCTGGGACAGGAGGCTGGGCTGCATTGAGCTCATGGGGGTGCTGGAGTTGTGGTTTGGGCTCACGTGCTTCTTGTGGCGAGCTCGACAGTTCTGGAACCAGACCTGCGTTAACAGGATAAATACCTTTATGACGGATGCATTTCAGGGACACCAACTGAAATATAAATACTGTTGTTTGATGTGTAAGCTCTGAACAGTACAAGCTTTAATATCTGTGGACGGTGGAGGAGTTACGATTGCCCCCCTTCACTTGTCTTAACCTTTCATTTATGTTTTTTTGACATACACTAAATGAATCATTGGGAAGTGGTTAAACACTTGAGTACAGAAACTCAATTATTTTGTATTTATTTGTACTTTAACAGAGTATTTCTATAATATGCTGTATTTCAGGAAAAAAAAGTATTTTCACCATTAGAATTACAGGCAATATTATATAAACATGCTGTTGTAGGCAACTTCAGAGAAACCAACGAGTATCTGAACGTGCACTGTCTCACTCATGGTGCAGGAGAGAGAGCAGGGCAGGTCCATGAGAGAGCGTTGGGGAGAGGAGCTACGAGCATCCTCGTCTTTCTTAACCACATCCACATACCTTTCTCTGCCTTCTGACTAGTGTATTTCATTTACTCTGAATAAATTGAATGAACAGATCTTTTTATTATTATTATTATTATTATAAACAATTGTAATTAATATTTATCTTTGTCAGGTTGTAAAGAGAAACTTCAAAATATAACAACAAATGTTTCTAGAATAATTTCTCATCCTGGCTTTCTTATTCTACATTGAATTAAACATACAATCAACCATGGAATATTTACTGACCTGAATGACTCTCCGGCTGAGGCCCGTCTGCTCGGCTAGTTTCTGCAGCGTCTGAGCGTCTGGATTGTTGTCCTGAGCAAACTGAGCCTGCATCACCTGCACGGTCAGGGGTCAAAGCAAATCTAATAAATAACATATAAGTTATCAAATCTTCATTTAAAGGGAACTGCTGCTTATAAATCATGCATTTTAAATGAATATTGACGAATGAGAAATGAGAAAATGAGATTAGATTAACTTTAAATAATGAGAAATATAAATATATATTGTCAATCTTAAATTGCATCGATGATATTCATAAATTATTTTATTAAACTGGATAATTTACACAAGCTGAATTAATGTCACTGGACAATGATCAAATTGATAATATAATTAAGATAGAAAATCTTCATCACATCTGTTTTTTCTACATATAAAAAGGTTGTTCAAATCAACACCACTTAATTTTGTTGTACCTTTAATCTATTTTTTATTAAAACAATGCCCAACCTGTCAGGGTAGTTAAACCACTATTTAACAGCTTACTGTACACACATTGTTACTATTTAAAATCATATGGTTAGGAAGCCTCCTTTTCTGGACCAATATTAAAGCAGTGTGGTTGAAATATTTCCCAATCAGTAAAAGAGTAGAGTGAACCTATGGACACATTTTCCGTTGTGCGCTTAGTGGAGGAGGTTGGTGTCTTTTTTCTTTGGCCAAAAATATGTCATGTATTGATATTACTGCAGTGATGTATCAATCGGTGTGTAATGTTTGTGTTAAAGAAGGTGAACCTGCAGCTGGTCAGCAGTGAAGCTTGTCCTTGCTCTCTTGGAGGGTTTGGGCTGGTTTATCTCCTGTTCAGTGGGAACAGCTCCCTCCATGTTCACACTGTTTCCTGAAACAAGGACAGATTCTGACATTAACACATCTGGAAATATTCAGCACAGATTTATAAGTATTATTTAGAGTTGGAAAATGTGTTTTTATTATTATAAAAAGATATTTAAGCATTCATAATAATAATAAAAAAAAGAACTATGTGCAATTACCATATTTAAATAAAGTCGATTATTAAAAATTGACAAAACATCTATAAATTCAGTTTAGGCCTTTTGGTAATTTCAGTGTTTGATTTATTATAGTAAGAACAGGAGACAAACAGAATGCTCAACTTATTTTTGAGCAACATGAAGCGAAAGGGTTATCTTTTTTTATTTCAATTTTTCAGACAGAAAAGGAATGGATGTGACTTTTTATGTGGGTAAAAGTTCAAAATCTGCAGGACTGTCTCGAAAGTAATCGTATTTAAAGCAGGCTACTGTTCCCGTCTTTAAATATGCTCTTTTAGATTTAACTCGTAAATAGTTCTCCGCTTATTTTTTTTCTTTGGCGTAATCCGCGACACCTTAAAGCTCACCTTTCTCCACGGCCCGCTTGAGGTTGTCCAGCATACAGTCGTAGTGCACCCTGCACAGCACCTTCTCCTCCACGAGAGCAAACTCCTCCCCGGTGGACAGTTGCCGCTTGCAGGAAAAGCAGGCGAAGCAGGCCAGGTGGTACACGTTCCCCTTCGCCCGGCGGACCCAATCCGTGGAGTGGATGTTCCGGCCGCAGCACGCGCACCAGGTGCCGTATCTTCTGCAGGTGGAGGTCAGGGGGAACGAAACAGAGACACCCACATGAGCTGCACAAGGGCATTAAAGGCGGCTATTTTTGTGTCGTCAATGCTTTTTTATTTTAGTTTTTGCTCAAGGTTTTTTTTCCGAACTTTCGATTTCTGCTTTCTTTCTTTCTTTCTTTTTAATTAAAAAAACTCCGAATTTGAATTGTCGTTAGGCTAAAAAAAAAAAAATCGATGCACATACCGAAAGTAATCCAGTTTACAGAAAACCTCTTTTTCTTTGATGTAACAGCTCGTGCTGCTGCCAAGTGAAGCCTGGCACACGCTGCAGGACAGACAGCGCACGTGCCAGCACAGGTCGTTCACCTGGAGCAGAGACGGGACAAATTAGCCAAAGTCAATCAGTTAGAAAGGAGGCCTGTTTATATGACCCTAAAATCCAAACAAGAAGAAAAGGACCCATGATAGACAATAATAATAATAATAATAATAATTTAAAAAAAAAAGAGCTGACATTGTTGGGCTACCTTTAATAAATATTTATCCACTATTTCTTCATTGCAGCTCGCGCACACAGCTCTGCCCAGCAGAGGTGCAGAGGCCATCGTCTGCAGCGAAGACGCATCCTCATCCAAAACCTCCACCGTAGCACCCTGCAGACATCAGACCTGCGGTTAGAAAATTACCTACATACCTCCGTAAACTGCACGAGTTACATAACATGTTAGAACTCAGTTCACCTGCTACTGTCAACAACACCAAACATGAAACGCGAAAATAATGCCTGCTGTCTGAAAATTGGCAAATGTTATTTCTACCAAATCGTTATTTTCACAACCATTTTCAATATTGAAAAGAAGATTGTCTCACTCTTAGCATGGAGTACTTTTTTAACCAGTTGTTGTATGTCAAACTTTAAACTTTAAGTTTAACATGAGGCTCTGCAGTAGGCTAGCATTACAAAGAAAACAAAGTGTTCCTATTTTATTGTCCATGGTTTACAGATATTTAAAGTTCATTGAAATGGCCTCCGGTTAATTAGTCTATCAACCTGTTTTTGAGTTAAAAAAAAAAAAAAAAAAAAAAAAAGGAGGTTAAACAAAAAAGAATTAACCACGACACTGTGTTCCTACCATAATGTCTCTCCTGTCCTCAGCGCATTTGCCTAGCAGCGCTTCTTCTCCTCTGCAATCTTCACACATGACGAGAAGCTACGGCGGGAAGAGGACGTTGCTCTGTCAGACTGCAGCAGCTGCCTTAAATGCCCCCTGCCTCTCCCCATAAATATCATGCCTTTCACCTTTCACCATGACAACGACGTCGATTACCAGAATGACATTTAAAATAGAAGGATAGTCATTACTTACGAAAACAGACAACACTTGAACTAATACTTATCCTATGTGCATTATGATCTTCAGATCTGCATTTGTGTGATTCAGCAACTGAATGCTGCTCGCGCGCGTGCTGCGGTTAAACCCCAACACGCAATTTCACGTGTCAATCAAAAAGCCAGCGCGAGGTCTCGCGGAAAAGGAGGATTGATTTTTTTAATAACAGCAATTAAAAAGGCTTAGTTCGCCACAAACGTCAAACCGGGGCAAGCAAAAGGTGAAGAGGTCTCATTAACTACTTGAGTTTTAATTGCAGAATTCAGGGAGGGGTAATTTTATTCGACATTTCTTCAAATTGTGAAAATACTGCTGTCAGCGTGTTGAAGGCCGGTTTTAATGACAGACTGAAGCCCACTTTGATTTAATTGGCAAAGCGATTACGACGAATATTAAGTCTTTACACTGAGTCACACCACAACCTGCTGCTATCAGAAACACATAGCCCATGTCTTAAGCTGTTATATTAGGCTACTCACCTCATCGTTGGACAACACAGATCCGCTTTCGTCCTCGCTAACTATGCAACACTCTACCTTAACTTCACTTTTCCAGCGCATGTCTGTGTCTTCACACTTTCTAAAGCGCCTTTCTTCTGTGGTTCACCTGCGGGATTCCTCTGAGTGGCATCAGTCTGCCCTGTGCTGCTCAGAGGGCGGATCATAACTCATATCTTTCTTTTTCTCTTTGACCGCGCCTCCCTCTGGGAATAAGCATGATGTGCTTGGTGAGAAAACACGTCTTCTAGAGTTTTATTCTTACAAATACCTTTCAATGCATTTTTGATTTAAATAAATAAATAAATAAAGTGCATTTCGACCGATTTATGTACAACAGGCTCCAAAACATGTAGCCTACTTGGCTGAGGATTATAATTGTTGGAGGCTATATTTTTTACCTCTCTGCACTGTATTTCTGAAATCATGTTATTGGCTATTACTCCACTACAGCAGCTAGTTATTTCTTTAGATTAAGATCTTATGGCCACAATATTTGATTATCTTCTAACAATTAGGCTATACATTATTATAGGGTAAATATATCCTACAACAATGTTCTATTAATTCTGTTAATAATGTAGTAGGTATCAGAGGGGGGAGTTTTTTAAGTGAATGTGTCACTTATATGGTGTGCCTTCCACCCATTAAAGTAATAAGTACAGGACTTTTATTTGCCATAAAGTATTTTATAATCATGCCTGCCACTGCTGTTACTCTAGAAGAACTACATATACCTGTCTCTTCAAGCGAACTATGATCTGCTTGATGAAGGACTGTTATCCTGCCAGTTTGCTCTCACTGAATATGATGCAACTCAACTTTACTTAACAGTATAAGATCATGGTCAGGGTATTGGTTACCAGTCAAGCTGGACCATTAAAATGAAACCAGGGCTCTTTTGACCAGTTGCATTATGTAGTTTCTCTGGTTATGGCAGGTTAAAAAGAAATGTTAAAGGTTGTTTTTCTCCTTACATTATTTAGGAGTAAAAGAGGTCAAAGTATTCTATATTCATCAAAGAAAGAAAGCAAACATTTGAGTAAAATTGACCAAAAAAAAGAGTGAATGAATCCCCCAATTTGGGAACTTTTGCTTTGGGGTCCAAGATGTAAAAATGTGCTATAGGACCTCTTGACATCAAGTTCCCATGAAAGTCAACTCAGCCATATAGAATAAATCCTTGATATGTTGAAAGTTGATGAAGCACAAAAAATAAATGCAGAAATTGTGGTATAAAGTAAAATATAAACTAAGGTTTTGTTATAATAGCCTTTTGCAAACATAACATGTACAACAGCAATTATTTCCCTAAGGGTGAAATGAAAATGTGTTTTGGTCATTTCAGTATTCATCAAACATGTCAATATACTCACCATCATCAAACATGCAACCGCAGTTTGTGGCAAATTGTGACTTTAACACTTTTCAGCAGTGGACCTAATGGAAAAAGTACAAATATATCATTTTGTATTAGTTTTACAGTTAAAGAAAATTTGATCTGTAGGAACACAAATAATGAGGGCAATGCCAAAAAAATACATACTTTTACTTTCGGCATATTTCATTTTCAACACGGGTCTTTGGCCATTTGCATGTTTTGTGTCTTCAGTTTCTTCTCGTTAAATCAGCCCCCTGTTTTAACTTTGTATGCAAATAACATCAGATGTATTGAAGGGGAAACATGTTTCTTTGTAAGAGGAAGTGTAAATACTTTTTTAAAGGATTGTCATCAGGAGATAAAACTGGCACTTGTTTCCTTTCTCATTTCTAACACACTCATTCAGCACAGTCGTGCACGCAATCCCACCCATCATTACCCCACACACACGCCCTATATTCTAGCCACACACACACACACACACACACACACACACACACACACACACACACAGAGTAAGAAAAGCGTTTTTCTGTCCTCATGGTTAACAGACCTGCAGCAGCATGAGCCTGCGTCCGTATCGCACCATCGCAGAGAGATAAAGGAGTTAGCGTGCCTCCATTGAGATGTGTCCTGTTCCACCTGGTTGAGATGAATGCTTTATATCAGATAAGACATATCAAACATTTCATGATGTGGAGCAGAGGGTTCACTAAAGCAGCCTGTGAGAAAAACAGACCTCAGTAAATCCTTGTTTCTGCAAAAGTCTTCGAGCAGTCTAGCACTTCATAGTATAACAAAGATCCTGAAAACCTGCTTTATTTGTCATGATCTTGGAAGGAGACGTCCAACGAGAAGGATAGATGCAATGCAACAAAACACATAAAAACCTTTTGAGTATTTTGCCTAGAAAAGACAAATGCTCTCTCAGACATCAGAAAGTCTTTATCACTCCCCTGACCCATCTGCAGAAAGCATGATAAGGGCAGAGAAGTTAGGAAAGATGTCAATCTTAGAGTGTAACTATTGCATGTTTTCATTTTCCATGTCGCACGGCTGACTTGTTAAATGTTTTGCGTGATGTGGACCAGACAAAAATAACGTCTCATCCTTCAGCAGGCTTACAAACCTGTTTGACTGCTCGGCTGCTTGGAGTTTGGCAGTGTGTGAAATGTGTTTGAGGCAGCTGCTGTTCAGTGAGATCTGTAAAAGACTCCATCTTCAGGTGTAGGAGGCAGGAGGTGTCAGTGACACGGTGGTTTACTAGACGATGGCAAGGTGCATTACCAGAGAGTCATCCAACTTTTATAGCCACACATAGAGCTCCTGTGAGGAGTTTTTAACTGGTTATGAAAGAGACTGAAATGATTACTGATAGCTCAATGTGGACCTACAAAAGCAAAAAAGACCATCAGCAACAAGATTCTATATTGGTCATGGCTGCAGGGTCCTTATCTAAAGAAGTGAGTTACAACATGCTAAAACAGTTTTTTACATTTTCCACAGCAAATATTCACTGTTAAAGGACAGCAGGATGAGATTTTCTTTATCATAACCATTACTTACACATGTACAGGACCGATCAGCAAAGAGACTAAGGTACTGCTTTGACCACAGTGCGGGGCTAGAGTCACAACAAACTGAAAGTTCATCAAAGGGGCTTTGACCTTATATGTACCAAAAGTGGCTTTACAAGTACCTGAAACCCCAAAAAGTAAAAAAAAAACATATATTGTGCGCACAAGATGTTTTTTTGTTTTTTTTTACTTTTGGGACTTCAGAGGCTCTGTACTACCAGTTATTGTCAGTCCATTATTAGACTTTACACTCACCTTTTATTCACAACCAGAGTGATTGTCATTAAAAGTAAAAGAAATAACTCAAATAACTCATTCACCAAATTAACAATTGAGGATCCTGGAGATCTAGTGCAAACTTATACAGGTGAAAAGTCAACAAAAGTATTTGATCAGCTTCATACTCCATGACTTTCTCTAGCTTTAAGAGAATCTCTTATTCACTTGTTTTGCCCACGATCACTTTACAAAATCTAACATTTAGACCTCACAGAATAGTAACATAGAGGAGAATACTTCAGAAATAGAAATGTATTTGTCTTTGATGGACTTTTTGTAAACCCACATAAAAAATGCACATTATTTCCTTTTTAAGCCTAATATCATCGTCTCTGGCCATTTTCAAACTTAGATGCATGTTTGTGAAAAACAAAGGGTAACCACTTGAAAAGTTCTGTATTTGAGGTTTTGAAGGAGGAAATGCTAAATGTATAATTAAATGTAAAACAGATACATATGAACTGATAACATTCTAATATAAATGAATATCTGAAATGACAATTAAGTAATTGCTTCCCCACATAAACCAGTAGATAATGTTCATAAAACATGACAGTCTGTAATAAAAGGAGGAGACAGAGCACTCCTTTTTTATTGACAGAATATTTCTATTAAACCCACTCTCTCGAGGAAGAGAGCACAACACTACATCTCTAGACTCTCTCCACGTGTCAAGGATGATTATTTAATCTATTTAAACTATTCTGGGTTCCATTTAGAAGTCCATTTTCAGATTTTTCGGTGAAAATTGGCACCGTTTTGCATTTTGCTGTTGTGAATGTGATCAGTTTTATTTTACTTTGCAGAAGTTTGATTTAAAAGGATAGAAAGAAAAATCCATTCAGAGTAAGAACAAGGAATGTGGGAGATTCTTCTGAAGTAAAGCACTGATCTTTTGGCCCCGGTGAATCTCTGAGAACATCTCCTAATTTCTTACTTCCACATGGACCTTTGCTTTCTTTTGGGGCTGCACCTCCTCATTTATTTCATTGAAATCAGTGAGAATTGGGATGGTTTACAATTGACACAACGAGTTTGGCATGACCTTTTCTCCTTGCTGTAAATGGGCACTCATCTGAAGGGGGGAGGTGGGGTGCTGGATGAGGGGTGTGGGGGGTGTGTGTGGGGGGGGGGGGGGGGGGGGGGTGTGTGGGGGGGGGGGGGGGGGGGGGGGGTGTGGATGGGTGGGAGTAGAGGTGGAGTTGCGTTAGTTGAGGGCCGATGGGGGATTGGGTGGAAATCACAGCAGTGAAAATGGCAGTGCGGTAAAAGAGGGGCCTGATTGCATCGGGACAGCGTGTGAGAGGGAGCAGCATGCTCAGCCCAATCAGAGCCACATAAGGAAAAAGGGCTCTTATCAACCAGTAATGGCCCACTTGACAATCACACAGGCACAAAACTGCTCTATTTAACACTGATTGCAAAAACTGCTGCCCCCCCATCTCAGAGCTGCATGACTCCCCAACATCTCCCCACCACCTCCCAGCTTACAGCCAAGACCCTTCCTGAATGGAATTTATAATCACTCCTCCTCTATTTCAGCACTAATTGTTATTTTAATACTCGGTTGTGTATTAGTGCTGCTGAAATGTCTGCCTTGATTACTGGGTTTTATTAGAGTATTTAAAGGCATAACCCTTCTCAACTCCACTCAATTCCACCAGCCCGACAAGTCGAAGCTGTTAAAACAGGTGTGTGTCTCTGTCTCATATACCTGGCATGGTAACTCTCCACCGCTTAGTGAGAGAGCTGCTGCTGCAGAAGAGCACATCTGTACATATCAGAGAATGCAGCTACAATGATTACACTGACGACATATCTTTTCAATTTCACTCCCTACTTAAATAAAAGTTTAAACCCACACAGATGTTTTCTTTCATTTAGCAGCACACACCATCAGCCTGCTTTCCCCCTGCTCTCCTTCCCCCCGCTCTTACTTCATCAAAACTCAACAATCACAATACTAACATCAATACCTCCGAGTTTTGTTTGCTCCTGTACACATCATTTAGCTTTTCACTAGGAAATGCCATTAATATTCTTTTTTTTTTGCATATAGCACTCTAACATCAGTCAAACTGGGCCAGACAGTTATTTATTATAATGTACAAACACTTAAGAAATGTTTCTCATGAATTCTGTGAAATACATTCAACTAAAACGTTTGCAGCTGCACTAAAAAGTTGTTCTCAGATGTCCACAGATGAATGCTGGAAGTGAAAGAGAACATGGAGAGATGCTTGTGGCAGCGATCTCATAAAAGAGACAATGTTCGCAGGGCTTATGTTAAATATGAGTAGAATTATTCAATATCTACGATATTTGTTACCTTTTGCAGGGTAATATTATAACAAGCATCTGTCTCATTAGTATTTAGCACAGCTGTATAGCTTTTTAAAATTAATCACATGGTTCGATTGTTTTCTTGCAGGAGCTGCCATACAGATGTATCAACCATTTAACACTCAGATGTCACTTCACATCAATATTTCAGTGTCTCTTATACTCTGGTAAAATATAATTTTTTTTGTAGGCATACAACTAAAAATCTTAAATACCGCCACTTCTCAGTAGTTGGATAAAGATAAAGATAAACTTTATTTATCCCCATGGGGGAAATTTGTGCATTACAGCAGCTCCAGAAAACAGGGGACGGGGATATAATTATTAAAAATAAAAATAGAAGTTAAAAATCAAATCAAACATATTGATGCTACACATATAGCATGAGGTGGTGATGTTGTTAAAGAGTCTGATTAAACAGTCTGACTGCAGATGGGATGAACAACCCTCTCATGGTATGCACAATAACAAGTTCACAAACAAGTAAGTATGTTTGTATTCAGCACATAGAAATCTGGCACAGCACAAAAGCCATGTCAGATTAAGTGCTTAAAGAATCCAAATGTATGCATTGTATTGTAATTTAGAAGTATAATACAAAAATATAAATAATGTCCCTGTTGGATTTTGAATCACTGTGTATTTTAAAATGTTTTGTTTACCCCCAAAATATCCCAGTCAAAGAATGACTGTTCATAAAAACACAAAAAGAATTTCTGATTCAGCCTCAGATATTGAGGGAGCTTAAGTATTGTTGAGAAAGACCCTGAACCCCATCATGCTAAAGGGATAGTAGTCTGTCTATTCTGCCATCACTCCTCAATTACTTTCCTGTAGGTTTCACATCATCTTACATGTACTTTTTAAATGATCATCAAGTTGACAGCTGATCCAATCAGAATGTACTTCCTGTAGCATATTTATACAAACGTCACCTGTTAAAAACCAAAACCAAATAAGAATCTGTTTTTCTCTTTATTTTAAAACCTTCAATACAAAGAGAATAAAAAAAATCAAATACTTTTGTTCTCCATTCTTCCTGATATATTTCTCAGTAGTCATAAGGTAGAAAGACTTCCCATAAGTGTCACACATAAACACCACACAGAAACATGGCTCCTCTTACTGGTCAGCTCTGGTACTGACAAAACATATGGCATGAAAATGATTATTTCTTAAATTGTAAAACAATTGTCTAAAATTCTGTGAGTGCATTATTAAGATAACGAGGAGACGCAGGATGAAAAACGGCCGCAGGTAAAGGCACCACATCACAAGACAAACATGACCTTAGTTACCACTTTTGATGAGAGGCGAGATATAAAACTCTATGAATGTATATAGGTGATGTAACTACAATTCATTTTTACCATCAGAGGAGACACTGTATTGTCCATAAACTAATAGAAAATGTGCAAATTATGCTTTACAGGGCAACGTAATTTTTCCTTATTTCCACTAGAGGGCAAGAGAGGACCTGAACATGCACCTGCTCAGAATGGACTCAGCTGTTTACTCTGAATCAGATGTTGCCACTGTGCTTGCTCTTCACTTTATAACTTTATATTCACTTTAGGTGTATAGTTCATATATTTACAAACATTTAACTGTTAGCAATTTTTATGTGAAGTAAGCCGTATAATGAAGCAAACATTGTCAACACTTTCTTAAGGCATCACCTTAACATCATTAATTGTTTCAAGATCCAACAGCTTTCTGTTAAATAGCTAAAAAAGCATCTCCAAAAGTATTCTCTCACTTTAGCACTTTATAGTTTACCAACAATACTTGCTGAAACACACACACACATCACACACACACGTGTCACTTTCCATTACAGATCTCTGGGGATATAATCAGCAATCAGCAAGCTTTCATTTTGTTGCTCAAAGTTGTTGTTTACAATATCTAAGAAATTCATCAAAAACATGATGTTTCATGTCATAAAGATTATCATGACCAAAATGTGCCAAAACCCTAATTCAGCAGTTACATGATATGATCTTTGTCTTGTTTTCATCTATCTAATTTATCTCTGTCACGTACATTAAATGAATTTATGTTTGGAATATTTTTTGAAGTTATCAAACTTTTCACAATGATATCATCGTTTTCCGTTAATTATTGCATTTTGTAGTCAAAAAACCTTCAAATAAATCTATTGTCCTACAGATTATTTTGTAAAATAAGAAGTATATAGTTTACTATACTTGAAAGACTGTATTCAATGATTCTGTCTTGTGAAATGCCCCCTGGGAATTAGGGCTTCAGTTTGTCAAATCAATTTCAATTTAGTCATCACTTAAAATGAGATGACAATAGTTTCACATTGTTTACATTTACATTGTTGGACTTGCTCATGTCTGAAAACATTTGCACCTTAAGTGCTTTGGTCACACCTTTTGGATAGATGATTGTGACGGGGTCCTCTGGCAATCCACCCGAAACTTAAAAACAGGCGTAGTCACAGACTGTAAGTGAAGTGTTTTTATTTTTTTGCCGGCCTCCCAAAGTGCAGTGATAGATATTTACAAACATGCAAAAACAGAAAAAAAAGGATGTTTAGACTATTTACACTATTTCGAAAACAAAAGTCGTCCAAAAACAAAATCCAAACAAACAGCAAACAAACGGTACTTCCAAAAAAAATAAACTCTCGCTGTAACATGTTACCTTCCCTGTAACCATCCTCGACTGCCTGAAAGCAGCAAGCAGCCATCTTTTAAAAGCAAGAAGCCCCTCCCACTGGGCGTTATGAATTGCATAACATTTTAAACAAAACACACTTTCTCATGAATGAGCAATTTATAACCGGTTAAATTCATATGGTCTACTCATCACTAAATTACCCATTTTCATCCATATTTTATTAACACCTCGCTAATGTATCTGTGGCGATACATTGAAAACAAACATTTAATTAACCAATCAATCACGTGATTACCAATGTGCGCCCCATCCGCCTATTTAGAATGCGGAACTGGGCCCACTCTGTTTGGCACCCAAACGGGACACAGCGGCGCGCATATGAAACGCACCAACGGTAATACTGCTATGACTCTCTATATATATATATATATATATATGTATGAAAAACAAAAATAGAGCTCTCAAGTGTGCACCCTTAATCGCGCTATGAAACTGAGAGGGAAAGGAGGAAGGAGGATGATGGTGTGATTTACTGAATGACTATAGGCGCACTGGCAGAGGGAAAAGTTTGGCGGATGTGTGTGTGTCAGCGTGTGTGCGCTGACTGCAGTCAGTGACGGAGCCGCTCCGTCACATCATCCCCCTCTTCCCGGAGGTTGACGATGTGCGGCAACCTGGAAAGGTAGTCAGCCACCACATTGGACTTTCCCGATCGGTGTCGGCTGGTGAACTTGAACGGCTGGAGTGAAAGATACCATCTGGTCAGGCGACTGTTGTGGTCCTTCATTGAGTTGATCCAGGTCAGAGCTCTGTGGTCCGTTTCAAGATCAAACTCCCGTCCAAGTAGATAGTACCGCAGACTTTCCAATCCCCACTTAATGGCCAGGCCCTCCTTCTCCACCGTGGAATACCTGGTCTCACGTGGCTGAAGCTTGTGGCTCAGGTACAGAATTGGATGCTCTTCTCCTGGATCTCCTTGGGCCAGAACTGCTCCAAGACCAACTGCAGAGGCATCCACCTGTACCAGGAATCGTCGGTTGAAGTCTGGACTTTTGAGAACAGGGGAAGAGCACAGGTGGGCTTTCAGGGTGCTGAAAGCTGTTTCACAGTCATCTGACCAGGTAACAGGATTTCTCTGGTCCTTGCTGGTGAGTGCCGTGATCGGTGCAGCAATCGTTGCAAATTGGGGCACAAATCTCCTGTACCAGCCAGCCAAACCCAGGAAAGACCGTACCTCCTTCTTGGTGCGAGGTCGAGGGCATTTCTGGATAGCTTCAACCTTATCCACTTGAGGTCGCACCTCTCCTCGGCCCAGTAGGTAACCCAGGTACCTTGTCTCTTGCCGTGCCCACTCACACTTTGAGGGATTGAGGGTCAGCCCAGCCTGCTGGATTTTCCCAAGAACCAGGGACAGATGTTGTATATGATCTTCCCAGGTATTGCTGTAGATGACCACATCGTCCAAATAGGCGGCGCTGCAATGTCCACAATCCTGGAGGACTCTGTCCATCAGTCTCTGGAAGGTGGCGGGAGCTCCATGAAGACCGAAGGGCATTACAGTGAACTGGAAGAGACCAGCTGGTGTTCGGAACGCTGTGTACGGTCGGCTCGACTCTTCAAGGGGCACTTGCCAGTACCCTTTACACAGGTCCAACGTGGTGATGAACTTTGCTGCTCCAATCTGTTCCAGCAGGTCATCGATCCTTGGCATTGGGTAGGCATCAAACTGAGAGATTGAATTGAGTTTCCTGAAGTCAATGCAGATGCGGAGGGACCCGTCCTTTTTGAAGACGATGACCACTGGACTGCACCACTCGGAGTTGGATGGCTCGATCACACCCAGTCTGAGCATTTCTTCTACCTCTTGTTTCAGTTTCTCCACCAGATTTTGCGGGACTCGGTAGGGACGTTGGCGAATTGCTTGTCCCTCTTTCAGTCGGATGACATGCTCAACCACAGTGGTTTTCCCTAGATTGGCAGCAAACAGAGAAGAAGCCTCCTGGAAGACCTGCAGAAGCTGTGATGCTCGTTCTGGGGCCAGATGTACCAATACAGGAGAGACAGGCGTTGCTTGAGTTTCTGGACCTGTCTGTTCTTCTTCCTCAAGGTCCACTTCTCTTACCAGCAAAGCCATCCCTGTAGAAGCCACTGGTCGCTCCTTCCACTCTTTGAGAAGGTTGACATGGTAGGTCTGTTTCGGTCGTTTCTTCTCAGGATGGTAAACCTCATAGGTGACCGGGCCCATCTTGCGGGAGATGGTGTATGGGCCTTGCCATTTTGCCAGGAGCTTGCTGTTGGATGAAGGAAGAAGCAGCAGAACTTTCTGGTCAGGCTGGAACTCCCGATGTCGAGCCTGTTGGTCGTACCAAGTCTTCTGACTCTTCTGGGCCTCTCGCAGATTGACCTCTGCCTTCTCCTGGTATTTAACGAGTCGCTCCCTCATCTCCAGCACAAACTGGATCACCCCTCTGTCGTTAGTAGTGGTTGATGGAGCCTCCCAACCCTTACGAAGTAGATCCAAGGGTCCTTGTACATCCCAGCCATACAGGAGCTCAAACGGAGAAAAACCTGTCGAAGCTTGAGGAACCTCCCGGTATGCAAACAGCAGGAATGGCAGCCAGCGATCCCAGTCCTTCCCTGTGTCGTCAACAAACTTCCGGAGCATCCTCTTCAGCGTCTGGTTAAATCTCTCAACCAAACTGTCTGTCTGTGGGTGGTATGGCGTGGTCTTGATTGCATTAATGCCCAGCTGCTTATAGAGGAGCTGCATGAGTCTGGAGGTAAAGTTGGTCCCCTGATCAGTGAGGATCTCGTCTGGTATTCCCACCCTGGAGAAAAGCTGGACCAACGCACGCACTACTGCTGGAGCAGTGATGGTGCGAAGGGGAAAAGCCTCTGGAAACCGCGTTGCATAATCACAGATGACCAGGATGTACTGATGACCTCCGCTGCTTTTCACCAGAGGGCCCACGATGTCCATGGCGATCCTGCGGAATGGTGTGGAGATGACAGGGAGAGGCTGCAGAAAAGCTCGGTCAGATTTGCGGGCAGTGCATGTTTTCTGGCATGTAGGGCATGTGGTGCAATATTTCTGAATGTCGGTGTACATGGAAGGCCAAAAAAAACGTGAACTGACACGGATGTAGGTTTTGTGGCGACCAAGGTGTCCTGCCCATGGAAGTGTGTGTGCTAGGTGCATGACAAGGACCCTACAACTAGCTGGGATCACAAGACGTTTGTCTTCATTACAAACACAATACAGCACATCATTGTCAACAATGAACATCTCCTTCCCCACACAATCCCCACTGGTGTCCTTGCCTACTTTGGCAAACAATGGTTGCAAAGTAGCATCTTCCCTTTGTAACACTGAAATATTGTCAGGCACATTCCACATGTCATCACACAGCACAATCTGTCGGTCTGGTTGAGCTAGCTTTAGCTGTTTCTCAAAGCGTCGCTGGCGACGGGATTTTCTTGGCCCCTTAGTGCCACCCTCACACAGACTACTGTCGAGGTCTGGGAGTGGTTGGACACCAGCTTTCGCTTGGGCTCTGGTGATTACAGGACAAGACAATTGCACATTCAGTTCTCCCTTTTTTCCAGAGTCACTTTGCTCTGACAGTTCTTTATCCTGTAACAAGTCCATTAACACAGGCAAGTCCCAACCCAAGATGGCATCAACAGGCAGATGCTCTACAACCCCAACAGTCAGTAGGTAAGATTGTTCATCAATGATCACCATTAGTTCAGTTTTGGGATAGAGGTGCCTGTCTCCATGAACACACAAAATGTCCGCCTGCCTGCGGTAGTCCACACTGCCTACTGGCACCAGAGCACTTTTAACCAGCGACATGTAGCTACCTGAGTCTAACAGGGCTGTCACGCGTTGACCACTGATGGTAACAGTTTTATGTCGCGTTTTCACCTCCATGTCAGCCTCGGGGCCCATTTCTGACCGGGGTGCATAACAAGCGCCGGTGACCTTAGCTTTGCGTACGGGACACACAGAAGCTTTGTGGCCTGGCTGCTGGCAATAGAAGCAAACAAGGTCCTTACCCGATCCTCGTTGGTTTGAGGCAGAGATAGTGTCACCTGAAGGTTCTTGGTGTCTCTCTCCCCTTGTAGGTCGTGACTGCGGATGCTGGAAAGCTGGTCGGTGGGGTAGACTGGTGAAACGTGGCGCTGGTGCATTGGAGACACGTGGAGCTGGTACACCTCTCCGGGCATTCAGGTACTGTAGCGCCAGCCGGGCAGCTGAGAGTCCCTCGACTGGCTCGTGCTCCTTCACCCAGGTCCTCACCTCCGTCGGAAGTACCCGGAGTAGCTGCTCCAAGACGACGGCTTCCCCAATCTCCTCCTTGGTGTGCTGCTCGGGCCAGATCCAGCGTCGGTAGAGTCCCTTCAGGCGGTGGTAGGTCTCGGTGGGGTTCTCACCAGAGGGCACAGCGGTGGCACGGAACTGCTGCCGGTACGTCTCTGGAGAGATGTCAAATTTTATGAGCAGGGCTGCTCTCAAGTCAGTGTAGCAGTGAGCCATCTCCTCATCCATCGCAGTGTAGGCCTCCAGTGCCTTACCAGTCAGCAGTGGAACGAGGCGGCAGGCCCACTCACTCTCTGGCCATTTCCAGGTCTTGGCAATTCGCTCAAATCTCAGCAGATAGTTCTCAATGTCTTCCCCCATCTGATATTGTGGAATTTTGGGGTCTTGGTAGGGCCTCCACTCTGGCCTCGGCTGTTCAGGTCGACTGCTGGTATCCTGCAACGGAAAAGAAGGATACTCAGCTGCTGAATCCTGATGTCCTCGCCGGGGTGCTGGGGTAGGCAGCTCGAATCTTGGGCTGCTCGCAGTGGCTGTACTTGGAGTTGTGACATGGGCTGGCCTGTTCTGCCCCCGTGGTGCAAGAGTCTGTCGGGACTGGGGCCCTGGTTGATAAGGCTGCTCGGGCCCTGGAAGAGAAGCCCTCAGGCCTTGGATCTCTGCCAACAGGCCCTCCTCTCTCCTTTGCTGTGATGCCAAAAAGTCTCTCATCATAGCCACCAGTTCTCCTCCTGCTTCACCTGCAGACACTGGGCCTTTAGGAGCTGCTGGGACCTGCCAAGGCCTGTACTCCTCATCGTCCTCCTCTGTCGAAGTTGCCACTGTGTCCCAAGCCGGGTCAGCCTTGGCAGCTGCTTCCTCCAACTGCTCTCGCCGCTGGGACCGTAGTCCTGTGCGCTGCTTTTGGGGCCGGATTAGCTTCTTGCGACTAGCCATCCCACTTCTGACACCATATGTGACGGGGTCCTCTGGCAATCCACCCGAAACTTAAAAACAGGCGTAGTCACAGACTGTAAGTGAAGTGTTTTTATTTTTTTGCCGGCCTCCCAAAGTGCAGTGATAGATATTTACAAACATGCAAAAATGCAAAAACAGAAAAAAAAGGATGTTTAGACTATTTACACTATTTCGAAAACAAAAGTCGTCCAAAAACAAAATCCAAACAAACAGCAAACAAACGGTACTTCCAAAAAAAATAAACTCTCGCTGTAACATGTTACCTTCCCTGTAACCATCCTCGACTGCCTGAAAGCAGCAAGCAGCCATCTTTTAAAAGCAAGAAGCCCCTCCCACTGGGCGTTATGAATTGCATAACATTTTAAACAAAACACACTTTCTCATGAATGAGCAATTTATAACCGGTTAAATTCATATGGTCTACTCATCACTAAATTACCCATTTTCATCCATATTTTATTAACACCTCGCTAATGTATCTGTGGCGATACATTGAAAACAAACATTTAATTAACCAATCAATCACGTGATTACCAATGTGCGCCCCATCCGCCTATTTAGAATGCGGAACTGGGCCCACTCTGTTTGGCACCCAAACGGGACACAGCGGCGCGCATATGAAACGCACCAACGGTAATACTGCTATGACTCTATATATATATATATATATATATGTATATATATATATATATATGTATATATATATATATATATATATGTATATATATATATATATATGTATGTATGAATGTATGAAAAACAAAAATAGAGCTCTCAAGTGTGCACCCTTAATCGCGCTACGAAACTGAGAGGGAAAGGAGGAAGGAGGATGATGGTGTGATTTACTGAATGACTATAGGCGCACTGGCAGAGGGAAAAGTTTGGCGGATGTGTGTGTGTCAGCGTGTGTCAGTGTGTGTCAGCGTGTGTGCGCTGACTGCAGTCAGTGACGGAGCCGCTCCGTCACAATGATATATGAATGCAGTTCCGAGGATGTGCACACAGTATTACAGTAAACATTATTTGGGACCAAATGCCTTTACATCAACTATTTCAAAAGAAAAGAACAGGTAAGTTCTCTTCAACCTGCATGTGCCTTTAGAGCATTATATTTAAATATTTAACTACCTACTTGTCGCTATAATTTGTAATATCCTCCATACTTCTCAACATTTTTTTATTAAAATCCCTGTGAAAAAGTTTAAGAGTGACCAAGCTAAACAATTTTCAATATTTAAAATGAAGACAAAAAAAGGAAGAAAATTACGAGTACAAATTTGTTGACTAATATAAATTTCATTTCCTACCCCAGTCTTTATCCCATAACCCCCTCTGACTGATCTTGTGGCCATCTAGAAGGGACCTAAATGCACTTAGGACGACTGGACTAAACTTTTTCTTAACTATACCTGTGTGTGTGTGTGTGTGTGTGTGTGTGTGTGTGTGTGTGTGTGTGTGTGTGTGTGTGTGTGTGTGTGTGTGTGTGTGTGTGTGTGTGTGTGTGTGTGTGTGTGTCTGTGTGTCTGTGTGTCTGTGTGTCTGTGGGTGTGTGGTTTAGATGATGATGGGATTTCCTGCAAGTGGAAACCAGCCTCATTGGATTGGCAGCATTTGGCGGCACGGTCACGTGATCTCCCATGGCAACCGGTGAGTGTCATCAGTTCCGCTCCAGGAGAAGTGCAGCCTCAGTGCAGTTCAGCTGATAATTTACTGTCACACTTTAAAACAACTCGGGATAAATGTTACCCCAAATTGGCCTTTGTACCTTTTAGCGAGGACAGAACAGAGGTCCACGGCAACTGTTACCTGATACATGACAGAAGAAACATTAAAGAAAGCGCGAGCTGGAACCATGAGTCACCTCAGCCCGGGGTAAGTCCACCTTAATTTTTTATTTTCTCAAGTGGAGTGTGCTGAGTATGTTACCGTTTTACAATTTTATATTTTTTATTTTTTTTCTTTATCGATACGAATATTATTATCAGTAACTATCATATTTTGCTGCCTGAATCTGACTATTTGTAGTGTTGTAGCTTTTAGGCTAGTCAACCAATTTGTCCCAATTGAACAAGGTCTGTGGGAATAAAAAAAATAATAATAACAAAGTCTCCACTGAGGCAGAAGACTACTTTTAGGTGACTAAATACCAATGGTAGCTTGATGGAGCTTTACAAGTAGGTCCACCGTAAACTAACCAGAGGTTGTGAGGTTGAACATAACCAGAAGAAAGAAATCCAAAAGTTCAGATAAAAACGTGTATCTACTAAGAAAATATCAGTGTGACTTTACTGTGTTAAAAGTAATCAAATGGAATTTACTTGAGTACTTTACGCTAATGAAATTACAAGTTTCCAAGTTAATGGTGGCCTAGTTCATATCATGACTTTAGAAAGTCCCCCCTTCAATAGAGCTGAAGGGTTAATTGATTATTTTTCAACTTTGTAATAAAAAAAGTATTTTTTTGGCTTCAGCATCATGAATGCTAATATTTCCTTGTGCCCCCCCCCCCCCCCCCCCCCCACCATGAATAAACAGAGTGTCTCTAGGAAACAAGACACCAAACAAAATCATCAGGTGAAGTTCATGACCCAAACATGGAATTAATTAAATGAGAAAATTATTGAAAAATTACTTGAAAGTGAAATAAATCATTGGCTCAGTTGCAGTTCTTATTTGCAGCATTATAGGCTGAGTTTTGTTGACATTTTCCTGACTCTAACAAGTCAATCTAGTGTTATAATTAATACACACATTCGACACAAAAAGTTTAAGAAGACAAAGTAGCATCAAACACAACTTACATTGAACAGGTCTAATAAGAAACAGTGAAGCAGAAACAAAGTCTTCTAGCAGAACTTTGTCAGAGAAAGTAGTGACCCTAACCCTTACAGTAAGTGTAATATGACAACTAATAGTCAAACCACCATGTTGTGGTTCAAAAAGCTGAGGGGCATGACAGACAGCTCAGGTGCACAAAGAGCAGGCCTTGGGGTTAAGTGTGCAATCCCCTCTAATTCCGGTACGTAATCAGACACTGGTAACAGACCCTATAGTTGTGGGATACTGTTGTCTCACACACAAATACTGGAGGAAATCGAATCTGTGTTGGAAAAAAAAAACACTTTCTGAGGGGCTGGGCTGTAGACAAACTTGATGTCTCATTCATGAGGACTACAAACAAACATGGTGTAGTTGACACATGAAACCATTTGATTAAGATGTGGGTTTTCTGTAAACTGTAATCAACAAGTCTCAAGAAGAAAACAAACATTAGTGAGTTTATTGATGAAGTTTCTGAATATATTCAGTGTCTGCTTTGTCTTTTTGCTCGGTCTTGTTTCTGTAGACTTCTCTCGGCGTACAACAGCCTCACAGACAAACATCTCGCTGGATACTTCAGCAATACTCGCATCAGGAGACACCTGCAGAGAGCTGGACTGGTAGGTCATCAGGAGGATGATGACGATGATGAGAAGGATTTTATTCTGGCTTGATAAAGGTCGGACCAATCACATACAGTGATCTAATATTGGGAGGGCCCATTGCGATCTAACTTTACGACTACTATTGTTTCGATTTTAAAAAAGGGCTGTCAGCGTTAATGTGTTACATGGGATGCGATAAGGGTCTCAAAAAAACGAATCCTTTTTTTTTTCGCATTAATCTCGAATCTCAGTTTTTTGTCTCTTTGGATGAACAGTATCCAAGCCTAAGCCTCCACAGTCTGTCCCTGTAGTCATAGTGATGGAAAAGAACGACAACACTGCTCTTCTGAATGGCTCATTTCTCTTTAGAAAAAAGTCCCGGACAGCTCAGTTGACAGGTCAAAGGTTATATCCACGCTGTGACACTTTTTTTTACTGCTCCCATGAGCTGTTTTTATAATATTCAATCTACCAGGAGTTCTTTATTTTCTTTCAAATTAAAAGCCAGTTTGTACCCAAACAGGAAGTTAAGTACCCTTAGCATAAGGCGTTACATACATTCAAAATATAGGATTAAAAAAAACTTTTTTTTAAATACAATTTTATGGAATTTCAAACATGCGATTAAAAATGCAATTAATCTCAACTATTGAACTTCTGCCATTAATTGTTTTTATTTAATAAATATTATAAAATATTAATAATAAAAATTAATAATTGTTTGACAGCCCTAGTATTAAACAAACTGACTGAAGTTCACATATCTTATAACTGGTAAATGTTAGCTAGCTACTAAATCATACCATGCCTGTGTATTTTGGAGAACTAAAGACCATATAAAATGAATATTTTTGCTAGCTACCTTGCTATCAGTCCACTGCTTGTCCAAAACCTCACAGGGTTTTACACACTGTTTGATTTCAAGTCCAACCAAATGTGTCAGAAGGCATTTTGATCTGCAACCAGTGACACCAAACCTTGCACATCCAAAATGAACGGAGTTTCCTGACTAGTTTCACATTGAATCAGCTAACCTTGATTGTTGCATTGCAGTACATGACATCAACTTTTTCCGTTTAAGTGCCACAAATTAAAGCCAGAGAAGAAAAGCACAGAATAAACATAACTACAGAAATGTTACACTGTTGGCCACCTTTGCAAACCCATATTGATTGAGGTTATTGTTGTTTAATCAGATCACCAGGAGCGGGCGTATTGTTCCAGATAAGGAGTACAGACACAAGCTGATCCAGAGATCCCACCAGAAGCATGTTCGAGAATGCCTGGCTCAGGCCATTTTCCACAAGGTGCTGGAGCTGGAGGTGGGAGAAACACAATGGAAGGAGAGAAAACGTTCAGCTGATCCGTGCTTCTCCTTGCTTAAAAAAGTATACTAATTAGTTATGTGGCTCTCTCATACAGCGTGTCCATCAAATCGAGATCAAAAGGAAACTAGAGGAGTTTGCAAGGAGGGAAAGAGTGCACAAGATCAAGGTACATCCTTTACAATTAGACACTGCTTTGCTGCATTATTTTGTAAATTAATGACTCTTTAATCAATGAAAAAATGCTTTTTGACTGTTTTTCTACTATAATCAGCAGAACTTCAAATTGTGCATCTAAATATAGCAACTATACTGTCATTTTGGAAGGTGGAGCGATCTAAAAGGTATGAGGAAGAAATCGTCCACATCCTTTCCCCACGCCCACCCACAGGTGCCAGGGGCATCCGAAAGCAGCACTCTGGACCAGATGGGGAACACTCTGAATCCTCAGAGTCTGTGAGTCAAAATGTTTGCTTAGATTGAGATCATTCGTTGCTGTAAATTCAGCTTAATCATGTACGTGAATGATACAGGCACCCCTTTGACCCAAGAGGAACACCAATGATCCCCTTTGTTCATTAATTGACTTTAACCTTTCATTATACAATCTCCATCATGCAAATAATGTTTTTTAAATGTCACAGTACAGTTCAAAATGGTCTCTGAGATGAGTTAAACGCCTCAACCTTTAAATAACTTTATTATTTAGTCTAAATACATAGGTCAATCAGCTCTGGTAACAATCACATATCTGAGGTGTGAGATGTTTGATTTGTATTTAAATGGTTGACAATTAATTAATGAAATAGAATAATATTTCAGGGAAATGAACATATACATGTTCATTTACTTTCTTGGTGAGAAGTATGTGAGTCAGGCAGTTTATCTTTTACATTTTAACCCAGTGTGAATTTTGAAAAAGGAGAAAAACCTCAAAGCCACAATTGTACTTCAGTGTACAAAAAATGATGATCCATTTCAGTGATTTTGCCTCAGGAAATATATCATTATTTGTGCAAGCCAGTTGTTGGCTTGTTTACACTGGTGTTTAAGAGCTGTCTCATCTTGTGTTTGCGCTGGGGTTAGATGTTTTATTACGAGTGTGTTTTTTCTTTAAAATATTAAAAGTCATAGACCTTAAATCCAGAATAAATAGATCTTGTAATCCTGGTCCTGATCTCTATGTCAACTCTTTGAATTCTATTTTTATCTGAAGTCTACAGAGATCAAAGTGGAGGCTTTGAATTAAAGAGACAGGGAAGTGTTAGTAGTGTTAGGAAAATGTTGAGGCACATTAGGAAAGATTCCTAACATGTACAAGAACACAACTTCATTTATCCTTGATTATAGCAGGAGCAGCATAAAATAATATCTGTATTAATTAAAAGTGGACTACATTAAAGGTATTATGGAACAGATGCAACTTAAATTGTTAAAAGTTGACTGGAATTATTTTACCTGGTTTGTCTCAATATCTTTTACAATTAAGTGTACTCCAATGATTCCAATTTAATTGAGAGACCTAGTATGGAATTAGGTTATTTGTTTTGTATAAAGAAACAGAATTTGACTAATGACCAGTGATACACAGGAAAGTGCTGAGTCCTGCACTGTATCACAAAACATTACTAATCTACCCAATCTACATAATCTCAGAGTTTGAAATTAGCTGACTGATTGTGTGTGTGTGTGTGTGTGTGTGTGTGTGTGTGTGTGTTATGGATGCTTCAGCCGGGCTCCTCTCGACCCAACACGGCTCCAGGGAAGATGCAGAGGCCAGTGCGTCTGAAGCCGATCCACAGTAACAGCACCACAGCTTCGCTCAGACGCAGCTCCCCTTACAGACTCCACGAGTTCTCCAATGACAACAACCAGCCATTCAACTGCACTGTGAGACTGTGACACATGAGAAACACACACTCATTCACTCATTCAATCATGCATGTGTGTACTTGTATAAATGTAATCACATTGTTTTAGCTGTTTTCTGAAGTCTTTACGCAGCATGTCTTTGTTAACTTCTCTCATAGGTGAACAAGGAGTCCCGCAGACCTTTTAACACGATGGAGGCCTCTCAGGGCATCTCACCCTACATCCTTCCAGTCATTAACAACTTTGTCACTCCTGTGCCTCCACCCACCAAGAGGATAGACAGGGGGTTTAAGCTCAATCCCAGCAGCACACTCAGAGGCCGCAGGCTGCGTCCAACCACTGCCTCCAGTGGAGCTGACATCACTGAGGTCTTTAGCTCCTTTGACTGTTATGTTTTGGATTATGTTGGAGATGAATTTTGACTTTTGAAAGAATTGGCAGGAGGGGGTTATATTATATGTCTTTGTCACTTTGTGCAGATGGGTCATATCAGACTACATACAAGGAAGTCATTTCCTACACTGGGTTGAATTGAGTTAAAATGTATCTTCCATCCAGGACCCCCCCATGCTGAGGAGCTCTGTGCACCAGAGCAGAGTGTGTGTGAACATGATGTACTTTGGCAAATCAGTTCACCTCTCCCACGACCTGACAGACATGAGGGACGAGGTCCGAGTGTTTCAGCAACACTGTGGAGGAGAGAACCTGTGTGTTTTCAAGGGAAAGCTTTGTGAAGGAGGTGAGTTTAACGATCTGTTTACACATGAGTTTAGTATGCATACTGTTCGACCCAATCACATGTGGACATCTTTAGTACTGCAGTTCACGTCATGCTTTAAATGCGTCTGGAGTGACTGCTTCTGACCAAACATCACTTGGAAATAAAAAGGTACATGAATTTAGTTATATAGTGTGTTATGCAGGATTGCAGCAAAGGAAGAGATAACAGGGATGAGTGAAAGAGAAAGATTGATAAAGGACAGAAGTAGTGCAAGATTTAAAAAACTCTAACGGTGCCATTTTGCAGTTTATTGGTAAAATCAATTACCTCCTCTGCAGACTTTTGTCTCTGTTAATTGTAAAATAAAAAACGGACTAAATGTAGCTGTTATTTACATTCTTTTCCATATCCATCTCCATATCCTTGCTGCGCTGCATTATAACAAACCACGTCTAACTTGGCCTGAATCGTTCTAGTCTAAAGATACATTGAAGTTTTTTTCTGCCTCTTTACTTTTATAATTTACACAACCCTGATGCTTCACATTGTTTTTCTGTAACATCAATGTCACAGATAAGATCATTTTTATTCTCACAATCATCCTGCCTCATATCTACGACCTAAATCTCTCCCTCAGAGACCTTCCAGTTCATTTCAAGGCGACACCGAGGTTTCCCCTTCAGCTTGACTTTCTTCCTGAACGGGCTGCAGGTAGAGAGGCTGAGCTCCTGCTGCGAGTTCAAACACAGGAAGGGCTCCAGACTCGGTGGCAGGCACGGACACTTTGGATTCTGCGGTGTTGAGGGAGCCTCTCCCTGCTACAAGTCAGTCCCCCTTTTGAGGATTAAAAGTTGTTAAATAGGTCTAAGAGAGAGCTAATTCTTCTGTGAAAAAAGATCTATTATCATTTTGTAGCTCCAGAAGGAGTTGTGGAAGGTTTATTCAAGCGTTAACTCTGTTATAACAACGGCATGACTACCAATGCATACCAGGATTGCTCATTAGCAAGAAAGCAACAATTTCTTTTTTGCGGAAAAAAACAAATAATGAATGTAAATTGTGTTCTTTGTGTATTTGTTGCACGTTTCTAGATGTATCATTGCAATGGGATTGGACAAAAAGCCCACTCCTCCACCAAAGAGGGTCAAAGAGGATCGAGGAAGAGAGGAGTCAGTCTTCACCCTGAAAGAAGCTCCTGAGATGAGAGCACAGAGGACAGGATCCCATTCAGAGAGTGAAACCGTCCGAGCTCAGGACATGGAGGTGCAGGTTAAAGAAGAAACAGCAGCGGAGGAAGAGGACAAAGTCAGAGACGGTACAATGATTGAAACGTCTAGGTAGAAAAAACACACTTTGAATATATTGTCAATGTAGTGCATTTCAACTTCAGTCTTCTTCCTCAGATTATGAGGAAGACTTTGAAGCAGACGATGAAGGCCCTGCAGAAGATACCGAGGCAAAAGAAAATAAATCTCCATCTCCACGTGTTGAAATGGAAAGGAAGGTTAAAGAGAGAGACACCTCTGAGACTGAAGACGACCATGAAAAGGATGGTGGGTGAAATCTATTTTTGAACATCTCGTTTTGAAAATGTCTGTAGTAGCATTTTACAAGCTAATTTATTCATTTGACAACTGTTTATAATAAAGAATAAAAGCAAACACACTCATTTCTACTGATCTATGGTTCTAATATTTAACTGAAATCCATATTTTTATGTACGTAATATTGAATATTTCATGTGTAAACAAACAATTCCTTAGTCACTGTATAGATGAGATGTTTCAGATTTTTAAATGCTCTGTTTTTTTTAACAGAAGACTTGAAGTCTCGGTCAGGTTCCAGCTTGTCGGGCAGTGACCAGGAGGAGAGCGATGCTGAAGTCACCAAAAGCTCTCGAGAGGAAGAGAAAGCTGAGCAACCTAAAGAGGCCGATGAAGAAGAAACTGCTGTTCCACCAGATAAAAAAGATGAACCGCAACGAGGAGAAACCCCCCCCACTGAGGCCGAGTCGGCTGCGCCTAAAGAGTCTGACGTACCAAACAGTGCAGGGGAGAGAACAGAGATCAACATCTCTGACACGAGCCTCCCATCAGGGAACGAGAACAAACAGAGTGACAATACGTCGGGAGAGAAGGAGGTGGAGAAAACAGTAAATGAGAGTAAACAGGAGGAGGAACAGGAGAGGGGTGAGTATAAACCTCCTAATGCAGATGTGGAGCTTTCACCTCAGTAAGAGCATGTATCCATCTCATTTTGATGTTTTTCCACCATTATCACAATGCAGTCAAACTGTCAGTTTGTAATATATTAAATTGCATAATGACTTTGTAAAATCTAATAGTGGAAAAATGACATGCATGTTGTCTTTGTTTTTCTTATTTTGCCTTGGTTTGTGTTTGATGATCTTTTGTTTTATGTTCTAAGAAGTCAAACTTTAGTTCATTCAGTGTGTTTGGAACGCCTTTGCTAGCTTTCTGAAATATATTACTGCAGCACTTCTTACTAAAGTGACAATGTTGAGAAAGCAAAACCAAAAATGTATAGGAACTGGAAGTGAAATTTGACCTGAAGAGCAGGATGTTTTCATATCTACACAAACAGCTCTTGTAAATAAAATAAAGTCAAATTGTGCAGCTTTGAAGAAAGAATATATATTCAAGTACAAACTACACCCGATCAATTCTACTTTTGCGATACATTTAGAGGTCTTTTTTTCTCATTGTCTGTAGAGATTTAACTCCTTTAACATAATTGTAGAAATTGTATCATATATAAAACAAGAGTTTACGGTGGGATTCCACATCAATAGTGGGCCTGTGATATTTGTTTGCATGAAACACTTGAGTGCCAAAGTTCAACAATTTAGTTTCTTTCTGACATTTTTTAATAACCAGTTTCATTGTCATGTCCTGAAACATAAAAAGATGTTAAATAGGAGAAAATTGTTTTATAATTTTGCATTTTTTTTTTCACTTTTACTGTGTGGGGAAAGATGCATGTTTATGTGTTTTCTTTCCTTTGTGCATGTTTGTTATCATTTTGCATGTTGTGTTGTTCTTACATGTTTGTGTCTGGAAACATTAAAAGCTTTTTTTTTTGTTAATGGCTCTTTTGTGTTTTTTCATTTGATGTTTTCTCTGTGTGCATTTGCTTTTCCCAGATAAGGTTGAATACATTAAAACATTCATCATCATGTATCACACTGAGTGTCTCACTAAAGGTCATCCTATGCTTTCTTAAACATGAATCGTATATCAGTGTGTCTTGTTTCTTCTTCTTTCCGAAAGCCAAATCTGTGCAGGAGAAGATGGCAGAAGCGATACTGAAGGAGTCCCATTGCAGCTCTGAGCCTGAACTGAGTGACACCAGTACTGAGGACACGATTGAGTCGATCACTAAAGGCCATGAACGGGACCACAAGGGTACCAGATGTTAATTAAACTAAAGCTACAAATTACAACTGTTTCATTAAAATACATTTTCCTAAACATGCTCTCAATTGTTGCAGATGCAGCTGCCGAGAAATCAGCGACAACTATTGAACAGCAGCAGACCGTCGGGGAGGAAACAAAATGTGATGAAGATTTTGTTGCTTTAGCTGTGGTGGTGCTTGATCAGGAGCAGTCGTCTGAGAAAAAAGAGCAGGAGCCTGTTGAGAAAGAAATCGAAGATGAGCAGGATGAAGAATATGAGGAAGATGGCAAGGTTATATCTGAAGAGGACAAAAGTACTGCAGAGAATGATGAATCAGGGGAAACACACGATTTGGGTGCAGCTCTGCTTCCTGTACCTAAAGAAAAAACTGGTGAGAAAGACAAGACTTCAGAGGCTCAAGAGGATTTGGCGGATAAACCCACAGTTGCTGCTGAGAAAAAGGAGGACAACGAGGAGAAAGCGGTGGTGGAGGCTTATGTGCATCCCGAAGAGACAGGGCAAGGGGCAAAAAGCAGCGAGGGAGACGAGTCATCACTATCAGCACCAGATAAAAAGACTGATGAGACAGCAGAGCCTGATAATGTGGAGGCGATGACAGCGAGCGAAACAGTGGAGATGAAAGCAGAGTCCTCAGAGGAACAAGAGGCCCTCAGCTGTGAGGAGGCACCTGTAACCGGCACAGAGACGAGTCAGCTGGGAGACGTCGAGGACAGAGCTGCAGAATCAAAAACTGAAGTCACAGAGGGGAGCAGAGACCCCACAGATGAAATAACTGCAGATAAAAGCCAGGACAATGCAAAAGATGAGAGCATTAACGATATTAACAAAGAGTCAGTGTCAGCAGTAGAGGCCAGTAAGGATGACAATCAAGAACAGAAGGAAGAGCAGCCAAAACAATCTGTGGAAATGGATGATAAGAAAGAGGAGAAATCTGAAGAGGGAGGTAAGGAGGCAGAAAAGCAAACAAATGCAGATGAGACAACAGAGGGTGAAGATTGCGAGCAAAGGCAAATGCATGGGAAAGATAAAACAGAAGAAGAGAATAATGAGAGTAAGACAGAAGAAAGGATAGAAAACATTTCAAATGAAGAGCAAGCTGAGAAAACCAACAGCGAGGAAGATGAGGTTGCAAATGTGGAGAAGGCAGATACATCTGAAAAGACAGAAAAGGATGAGGAGAGTGAATGTGTCAAGAATCAAAATGATGAAGAATCAGTTGAAAAGATAGCTACAACTCTGATAATAACTAGTGCGGCTGAAAAAATAAGTGAGACAATCACAGCTGGTGACGAAGCAAAGCAAAGTGTAGCAGAGATGGCAACGAGAGAGCCGATCGAGAACAAAGCAGAGCAAAATGAAGCTGCAAACAATAAAGACAGTGAGGAATCAGTAAGGAAAAAAGTGGTGACTTACACAACCGTGGAGGTAGAAGAAAAATCGGAGAAAGCAAAAGAACCTCACAAAAGGGCAGATGGAGACATTGATAAAGATTATGTGAAAAAGTCTGATGGAAATAATGAGTCAGAGGATGTTGGGGACAGTGAAGCAGCAAACATAGCACTGGCGACTGTAATGGCTGCGGAGATGCTAAACCAAACAACGGAAGCTGAAGATGTGACTAAGAACCCCGAAAGAGGAGGCGACAACGATGACGAGGCAGAAATTGATGCTGAAAATGGAGAGATTTCGGCTGGAGCAGAGCGCAAACCTCAGGTGGATGAGGGGCAGGCTCTAATTGAGGGCGCAAATGGCATAACAACAGCAGAGCAGACAGAAGAAGAAGAAGAAGAGAGAAAAACAGAAGCTTCAAAGGAAGACAGCACAGAGGTAAAAGAAGGTTATGCGGAGTCTGGAGATGCTGCTGAAAAACATGAAGAAGACGTGGCTCAGGCTCCTGTCAATGCTGTGGTTGAAGTTGAGGCTAATGAAGAGGATGGCAGAGTCGAAGAGCAAGATCAGCCTGCTAACAATGAGTCAGAGCTGGAGAATTCTGGTACAGGTATAAAAGAGGAATCTGAATCAGATGAAAGAAGAGACACTGAGGAAACAAAACAAGATGAGAACGCCAACTTATCTGAGAGCGATCATAAAAACAGAGAGACCAGAGAGAGCGGTAATGTCAACGAGGTTATAGTAGTTTCCCCGATTGATCATGATCAGTCTACAAGTCCCACAGCCGTGGATTCAGACGATACAGCTCTGAAGTTGGAGAGCTCCACCGCGCCGTCTGACTCAAACACCGAAAAACAACCAGATCCCGAGGAACATCCCGCTGTTGCTGACCTCTCAGCTGCAGACGGAGAGAACGGAGACACTGAGGAGGCGAGCAAGGCCTCGGAGGAAGGAGCGAGTGTTCTGCTCAAGCCTCCTCCAGCAGAGTCGATACAACTTTCCCAACAAAATGAGGCCGATAGAGCAGAAAAGAGTGTTGACGTAGTCGAGGAAACTCCAGAGGGTTTAGCAAGAGAGGATCTGGTCACAAACTGGGTGACCATGCACCAAACGTCCAAGTATTTTGAGACTTTTGTTGAACCTTTGGAGGACTTGAAGGAAGTAACTGAAGATGCTGACGTATCAAACTCCAACAAAGAAGGGACACAGTCCACAGAGCTACAGAGATCAGTGAGTCCTCCTGCGAATTCTCAAAATCTAGAACAAGAGCACACACCAAATGATATAAACGAATCAGTGGGAAAGACAAAAGAGGGAGCCGAGAAGTTAGACATTGAGAGCGATCACCCTGATGATGGTGATCCATGTGAGAAGAGCCTGGAAAAAGATCTACCGCAAGAAAAGGAAGAGACTGAGGTTCATGATTTCATTACAAAAACAGACAGTGGACAAATTGATAAAGAGTCTGTGGTCGGGCAGGACTTGAGACCAGAAGAGCACACAGAGAGATGTGAATCTGTAGAAGAAGACCAGGTTCACAGAGTTTTAATGCAGGATAACACTGACCAGACTCATGACTCCAAAACTGAAGTGGAAAGCATCGCAGGCGCTAATCTTTCAGTAACCAGTGGCAAACCTGAGAGCATCCCTGAGTACCAAATTGATGAAAAAAATACGGATAATGCTGCAGAAATAAATGACAAAATAACAGCTGTAGAAGAAGAGAAAGATCTACCTTCCTCTAAAACAGAAGAGCATGGGGAGCTTTCAGCAACTCCAGAAAGGCTCTCCACATTAAGAAAGAGTGAATTGGAAGGTACAGAAGAAACATTGGAAAAAAGTCGTGAAGTTACAGAAATAAGTGATTTTACACAGTCCCGGTCAGATGATGGAAGCCAGGAGGAGTCACGCCATGAAGAGATCAACCCAAAACCGCCAGATGCAGACACCAACGGAGAGAGTCGAGAGCTGCAGCTGATCCAAGACATCAAACACACTCTGAGTAAAGACCAACTGAGCACCTACTCAGTGGATGAAACTCTGTTCCCTCGAAGTTCGTACCCTTTACTGGCTGTAGCCAGTACAGAGAGTGGACATTAGAGTGAAGGTACGCTTTACTTCTGTTTTGTCATTTTGATTTCAAATGAAACAAATATGACGACAGTAAAATTATTAAATCTGACGGAGAAGATTTTTGCACTTTGATTAGACGATCACATTAAGATATCGAGACAATGAATATAAGATGACTTTAACTTAGACAGAGGCCTTTGAGTGGCTTGTGGTTTCTGTGTTTACATAGCAATGACTTCCTGAATAGACTTCATCCTTCAATCACCAAAAAGAAGACGTTGCATTAATGAGTTTTGACTGCTGGCTCAAATGTTTACAATAGACCATCTCTTCCTTTTGTTGCTAACAAAGAGGCCTCACATCGTTTCTGCGAGGTATCAGGTGCAGCCGCCATCATCTATTACATGTAAACAGATACCCCTCCACTCACAAATAATTCAATAATTCATAGTTGCTGAACTCCCGCAGCTTATTTGGCACACTTTATATTTCCACTGAATGTACACAAGCACAATGTTATAGTGCCTTAGTATCAGATCTGTCTGTTTTCAAAAGTGTTAGTATTTACTGCCTGAACATTATTACTTGTTTAGATGATATCTAAACTTAATGCAGAGAAACAAAGGACAGCTAAGCTAACATGCATTATTCATTCATACATTTAGACTGCTAATTACTTAAACAAACCCTGAAGAATGTCAAATGTAGACACTTATTTGTGTCGTAATTGCTGCTAACACTACCTCCTAATCAAATACTTAATATTTATTTGTAGGTTACCTTTTCACCTTTTTTTATTGCTAGTGTGAGTTTGTGACAGTTACTGAGTACTTGATGCGTTATTCTGCCCATTAAAAAAACACATGAATATTGACTTTAAGCTTTTCTTTTCGTTTTTTAAATGTCTATTTGGGGGCTTTTTATGCCTTTATTCAGAGATAGGACAGTTGATCGAGTCAAATATCGCAGAGAGAGAGAGAGAGAGAGAGAGAGAGAGAGAGAGTGAGGAATGACATGAGGGAAGAGGGCCGCAGGTCTCGTTGCTGGGGACTGAAGCCTCTGAACATGGAGCGCCCCAGACTTCTTTTAAGTCTTTCATGAGGGTGTGTGGACACTTCATGTCAAAAATGATACGCACATTTGAATTCTCAAAGCTTGCATTTCAGATTGAATGCAAATCATGAAAAACAAGTTTTGGGTGTCACACAAAGAGTTTTTACAAAGATCTTGAAATTTCAATTAGATATTTACGTTACATGATATGTATAACAAAACGTATGTAACACAAGAACATAGGATCTCAAAGTGTGCTTTAAAAAAAGAACTCATGCAGTATGTTTCAACTAAAGTTAGTTATATCACTATATGTCTACCCCCCATCTATACAGTTTGATAGAAGCAAACTGTCCAAAAAGCTGTGACTGACACTCGTGTTCAGTTACTGTCCTCGAAGCTGCCGCTGCTGCTGAACGAGGAGCAGAATCTCACGGTGCTCATTGGATCAGACACGTACCCTGAAAGAGAGATAAACCAATGAATATAATTACTCCATTTAAAATCAGTTTCATATGTGCAAAATGATTATACTGAATATAACTCACAACTGTTTAGGTTGCTGAAATTCTGTTTGATCCTTATTTTTGAAATAATTCAATAAAAACTAACAACAAACTGAGCCTATTATCAAGAATGTGCATTGTTGTTGACTTTTAGCCATCCCTACAAACATTATCCTCGTGCTAAAAATATTCACAGGAACATCACAAGTGTGTTCATCCACCACTGAAAATAGTCCCCAACAAATGCACCTGTAACTCCTGTGTGAGTAACGTTTACTAAATATAATCAAGCAGCTGTTTAATGCAATGAACGAGTATTGTATTAAGATGAACCTGTTTAATATGACTGTATTAATGGAGCTAACAGGAAAGGGAAGTTGTAAGATCTGTACCTTTTTATTTTATTCAAATTCACAAGAATTATATAGAAGAGCACCAGCCTTATCTCAAAGCAAACTTTAAACTATCACCTTGTTTATTGGCACATGTTTTTTTTATCTACATAATAAACAATGTCTGAGTGCTGAACTGTAGCAGTGTTACTTTGAAAAACAAATACTGTCACCATTATGTATAAGTGCACGTGTGTTTTGCAGACAAACCATTTCGATCGATCGGAGAAAACTGCATGTTCCGTCTGAGCTCCTCCAGTGAAAGCCCTCCGGATGCTCGACGGTGCTCACTGAAAAATGTAATACATAACATTAACCCTGACTCTAATCCACTGCTAAACAACACTGGTGCAGAAATATACACTGCTTTGTTTACATGGTGAGAGACGGATAAGATGAAGCCAGATAGAGGCAGAAGAAATTCAATATGTAATGTCCCACATAATACCTGCTGCTCTCACTTTCTCTACAGGGGGGACAGTATACAAAATTAATGACAGGTTTGATGGGATCCACACAATGTGCCATGCCACTTAATAAAATGGAAAGAAAAAAGTATCGAAAATTTTAACATACACAAAACATTTATGTATTTATGTATGTACCTAAAAACTACATGTGATTAAAATGTATTTGTTTGTCAAAATAAACCCCTAGAAAGATCTTCAATCATTTTTGAAGGAGTACAAAGAGATTCATTAAAAGTCTCAGCACTGTTACCAAGCTATGACCACCTGACACACACACACACACACACACACACACACACACACACACACACACACACACACACACACACACACACACACACACACACACACACACACACACACACACACACACACACACACACACACACACACACACACACACACACACACACACACACACACACACACACACACACACACACACACACACACACACACACACACACACACACACACACACACACACACACACACACACACACACACACACACACACACACACACACACACACACACACACACACACACACACACACACACACACACACACACACACACACACACACACACACACACACACACACACACACACACACACACAGCACAGAGGCTCAAAGCCAGGCGTCTAATGGAGGCCTTCCTCCTCGGTCAGAATGCCATGCATGTTTTATTGGGTTTCTTTCCTTTGTTTCCTGTTGGGTATCCGAGCAACTCCACACTTAACAGTTTCAGTAAAGATCTTAAATGGTCAACAAGTTACCTGCCAACAAAACAGTTCTGAGGAGGAGGCTGTTTCTAAAATCATATGAAGTCCAGACACAGTGTTTGTGAAATCCCGGCTAGAAGAATTTTAACCCTAAAACATTCAATTTAGCTTTAGTTTAGTTTTTTTAATCTTCATTTCAAATTTTAAAGGGATATGTGCATTGCAAATGTAAAAAAATAATTCACTTTAATACATTTGAACATCTACATTCCCTCCTAAAATGAGACTGTAAAAATACCATAAAATAAAAATACAACAAACTATTTTTTTTTAAAAGTTTGAAGTCAGGTAAATTTGGCTGCAGAAACAAAACGTTTTCAGCCAATCAAAGTTCAAATCCCAGGGCCACAGTGACTCATACTATACTCGTTAAATCTGCTGTTGTGTTGGTCAGAGAAGTTGCAGGAACAAAATGTCTCAGTGTCCTTATTTGTTTTTAAGATCATCAATTGAAGTGCGATCTGCTTTAAAGTCAACATTTTTAACCAGATATATCCTGGTTAAACTGATAGTCAAATTGAAAATATCTTTATGAGCAAATCATTTTTATGTCAACAAAATCCAGTGTTATGACTGCTTTGGAAGAAGAATGTGTGTTATTTGTATGGGAGTGCTTTTTTCCACTTATTTTCCAGCATCAAAATGCTTCATTGATGTTATATCAGATGTAAAGTGACACAATATTGACTTCAAGGGAATACTTATCTATCAGTCCATCAAACAGTGACAATGGTGAGTGGCCATATTAGCTTTGTCACAGTGTGACATCATAGTTGCTAAATAGTAATGCTGGACTTCAGCTTGCCAGGGCGCCTAATGGCTTTTTGGATGAATCTAATCATTGTGCAGTAAATTATTCTCGACCTTCAACTGCCTATGAAGGTGCTTTAACTCTCGTACCTCTGAGTCCAGAAGGCGTAGGCTCGAGTGTTGAGCGCATACTCAAGCTCAAAACGAGAGCGGAGGGCTGCCACGTGGCTCCTGCCGGGTCCTCCTCGTCCAAGCAGACAGTCTGAGGAGGAGGATGGCGACAGGGAGCCGCTGCTGTTACTGGAGGCTGGAGACATCAGCTGCAACAGACACACCAAACACACATGAGCAACCAACATATATGTCATGCACTGCAGTGAAAAAATGGATTTCTTATAGAATATGTGGAATATTGCTCACCTCAACATTGCACAAGCATTCCTCCAGATTGGAAACCACCTCAGAGAACTCAGGCCTGTCCTAGATTAGAAGAAGTAAAATACATTTATATCTGCTTTAATTTGAAACGACCACACACATCAGGTATAGCCAACAAAAGAAAGACACATATTTATTCCCTCAAACACCGTCTTGTTTTCATTTTAGTCCACCCACACATAAACCAGGGGTGAACTCTGCTTCAAAGGCGCTCCTCAGATCTCCTGCCTCACTGTAAAAGAACAAACAGTGCCACCCTGAAGCTGTTCAATTATACATCACATCCTCAGAGAGGGGCCAAGGCCTGTCTGCTGTCTGCTTCAATACATGACATACATGAGTGCAAAAACACATGAATATTGAAAAATAAAGATCAAAATGATTCTTTTCTAAGTAAATAATTTCCTCCTGTTTTTATTATTATTACTATTATAATAAGTCAGTTATCAAGCATTTTTGCCCTTTGTAAAAAAAACATGTACTGACAATGTGAACTGTAGAAAGTGTATATGATCATGCATGTGCTGATTTCTATAATGAACAAGAAAAATAGAAAAGGGATCATTTTCAGAGGAGTGTTGTAAAATCTGCCCCTACTGTCATTCTTATTGGCTTTATCAAATACAATTTGCAGTTCAAACCCTGTAAACAAAGAGCTCCAATTTTAAGCCCCACAGGAGCAGGTGTAATGTGCCGTTTAGGTGCCATTATAAATAAAGGTCCATGAAACTTTATGACTGCATAATATGATTACACTCTGTGTCTTCATCACTGAGGGAGGATGAAGCAGGCTGACAACCTTTAACTGGGAAACAGGAAGGAGAATTACCACGGAGGGAAAAATGTGCCAGTGTGCTCTGCTGTGTAATAATGTATCTTAATGAGGCCATGAGGCAACATGCCCGGGCTCAGTACTCAGGGACCATCATCCAGGTCATGTTTGCTCCTAAAAGTGAACAGCAGTGCAATAATGTATCACCTGGGGACGCGCAGGTCATGTTCATTACTGCTGCACATGTTTGCAGAAGCAGCAGACTCAGCATCAATGTCTCTCTGAGTGTCAGTGGGTTTAAACAGCTTATGTCACTTTATTGATGGGATCAAACACAGTTTAAAACTATGAAGCCATCTCCCCTGGTACACAGAGGACAACACGGCTCCTAGTGGACATAAACTGCATTGAGTACTGTAATGTACTGAGTACTGTAAATTAATTAAATTATAGTTAGAGTTTAAGAGACTGCACTTGATCAACAGAGTTCAAATGAAATTGTGAAAGAGGTGACATCAGATCTTTTACCTCTGGGCAGGCGTACCAGCCTCTCATCAGAAGTGCAGAGATGGGTTTGGGAATGGAGTAACCAATAGGAGGCCTGACGTGATGATAAGCCATGTCTGCTGCTGCAGCCGCTGAGGAGAGAGGAACATCTAAAATCAATCAAATGTTTTTTTAACAAACTTTCACTTCTGTGAGTTATGTTTTATTGTATCATTCACGATGGGTTTTTAATTTCTTTTACCATAGCTAGCCCTGGGGACACATACTATATATGTCAGCGTTTGGTCCAGACTTACATTTCTCAACAACTATGAAATCAATTGCCACGAGATGTAAACAAAGTCAATAAAAGAAGAATTTATACAACTGAACTTGCAGAACTATTGGTTTCGGTTTATTTAGGCACTCGCTGTTGAAAAGTCTTATGTGTTTACACAGAGGTCAAAATCTGTGTTAGTGTTTTTAAATATCATGCAGTAAATCACAAAAGCTATCATATACCCTGCAGCAGTGTTTTCATTCATTAAAAAATACTTAATAGAACTAATCTATTGTTTTGATTAAGATCTCATTTGTTATAGTATCACATTGAGATAAGAGTATTTATTTCAGTCTGTTATACAACCAGCTAAAAACTCGACACCGGAGCTTTAAGAGTCACTCTGATGTTTAACATTTTTGGTTTTGTGTTAAATTTCTTTAACAACAAGGTTTTAATTGGTTCAACTAATTAATCAATACAACTTATTTTGCATCAAAGAAATGCCATTCACATCTGCCTTTGTTCTACTTTTGTTCTACTTAACTAAACTAAAATACCAAACGGTAAATATTCTGCCCGCTAAACGCTTAAGCATGTTAGCAAAGTCATTATACTGACAATGGCATGATGACTGAATACCCCAACAACCAGACAATCCCATCACCCTCTTTTTAACTTCATACTTAACGCTTATTAGCATCATGCTAACACTCCAAACAGTGTGGACACATTGTACCAGATAAACCTTTTTATGTTAGCTTTGTCAACATAACCTGTTAGCATGTTGAAGGTATGGGCTTTAACTAACTGCTATAAAAAAATCCTTTGACAAAAGCCTTCCTTAACTTTTGTTAATTCACCCTACAATCAGTTATATCTGAACAACATTCCTCAACTTGTTTTATATGCTGGATTCTCCAAGCGGGGGTTTGTGTTTTTGATGACCACAGCTGAAGGTTAGTTTTGAATTCCTACTTTTCTTTTCCTTTTCTATGTTTTCTTTTCTGTTATTCAGCCTCTTTGTAACATACATCTTTATTTATATTCACATGTTCATAATTGATGTTATTCATATTCTTAAATGTGTACCCATGTTTCATAAAGTATATATATGTATAAGTATATAACGAGATACATGTTGGTAAAAGCTGATGATTTACCGTCATATTTAATTAACCCTCCATTATGAAAAGAAAAACATTTGTACCCACCCCCCCAACCCCAAAAGAAAAATCGTTTATTTTTACCAATTAGAATATAAAGCAACTCGACTTTTAATAATAGAGAAAGTACAGATGTTATTATTTAGAATAACAATAAATCTGTACATTCAGGTTTGGTAAGTCAGTTTACTGTGAGGGTTAGGCAACATGCACAAATACCAGGAACCTGAAACAGAAGAAGCCAGATGGAGTTGAGCCTGGGCTTCTCCCACTTTTTACACAATGAGCTTTTCACTATTTAAACATTTGATAGACGTGAAGAAAAAATACCAGGTTTCAAGTGAGCGAAGGGAATTTCTCCAGTGAGCAGCTCCCACAGACAGAGGGCGTAGCTGAACATGTCAGCCTTCACTGAGTAGCGAGTGCACTGCGTAAACACTTCAGGAGCCATCCAGCGCAGGTTCTGCACAAACACAAGACACACTCATATATATGAACATACTGAAGATCCAGCAAGGCACCAGGTTTCAGTGGATTTGTCCTGGTAATATATTTGGTATATCAAGACATCAGGCCATCATAAACACACTCACTGCAAAATGATACAATTACTGACATCAACGCTGTGTCCCAGCAAGGGCAAGGACTTCCTCACAACAAGCAGTTCCCATGAGGTGTAACACACTTAACACTAATCTGCAGGCCAAGCACTCTGAGTAGAGATGAGTCAGCACATAGAGACAAATTCTGCATGAAGGCAGTTTTTTTTTGCCGGTAATTGATGGCAGGTGCCAGGAGAAGCTCATGGCTTAAACCCCTTTAAAAATAACAGCATCCACTGGATGCTGCAAATGGTGTGAGAGAGTTTTGGGGCAAACCAGGATGAAAACAATCATTCCAAAAGGTGTGAGTGTGTGTCACCAAGTAAATCAAAAAGAGAAATAAATCACTGACCCCTGGCTGCTTGGTCATGTTATCCTCGCCCAAAAATTGAAGGAATCTAGATTCTGTGGAGGTTAGAAAGGAAATACAACAGTCAAACATAATGGTGATCAACAGGCAGCTCATTTTCATGTAGATTATATCATACAGAGCAGAGCCACTGAATAAAATGTTCAATTGGCAGGATTACAAGATACTAATAGAAGTAAACAAACAGAAATATGGCTGCCAGACTAAATTCTTCCCCTGACTGAAGCAATGGGTGATAGTAGATACATGACATGTAAATAAAATACTTTGTTAACTATGTCACAATAGTTCCTTTAAGATGTGACAAGTAGTTTGACCAGATTAACATTAAACTGCATGGTAACAGTACAGTTGGGCCATAAGGAGACCACTCTCTGTATTAGCCTCTGATGCTACCTTCAATGTGTTTTCAGGTATCAGCAAGTACGCCAGTCGGTGCACCTTTTTTTTTTAAAACTATCTTCAGGTAAATTATCATTTGATAAAAACAAACAACAGTTTGGTGTTTGCAGAGAGTGTAAATTAGTTAAAAGTTCATAATCAGTGCTTTTTAATGTGCAAGATCATGTGCAATTTTTGTTCTGCTATGCTATCTGGTATCAGAGGGTTGCTCATAATTTCCGGTGCTCAAGTTTAAGTATCTCAATGTTCAGGCAGGAAAAAAAGAAAAAAAAAAGGTATTGGACTGTTTTTAGTAGGAGATAATCATATTTCTTCCAAAATCACAAAAACGATGCAGAAGAAAAAAATGTCTCTCTTGTACTTCCTTTTTTTTTTTTGATGATCTTGTAATGTTGTTTTAAGCTACAGAGACTTTTGATCAGAATGAAAGATGTCCCTTTGGGGACAATAAAGTACAGGTATATCTTATCTTATCTAAAACAAGCTTAATGATCATTGCCATGTGGTCACAGGTGAGAAATGAAGGACATTGAAAACAGAGTTAAAGAATAATCATAAAAGTCCTCAGGTCACTTCACTGAAACTAGCAACAAGTTCAAGTTTCATTCTATTTTACTGTAGAAAATGATAAATGGAGATCTTTGTTTCACAGCAAATAAACACTGCATAACGTTTCTTACCTCCAAAATCAGCCACCACTGCATGTCCATCCTCATACAGCAGGATGTTGTGGCTGCAGGGAACACACGTGTCATTAGTGGTGACAACAGTTATTTAAGATAGCTAATACTGTCCCACCTCATCCACCGTGGCCCCCACCTGTTGAGGTCCCTGTGGATTATGGGCTGGGTGAGGTTGTGCAGGTACTCCATGCCCTTGGCCACATCGATGGCAATGATGAGCTTGGACTGCAGGTCGATCAACCTGTCCATTGACACATCATTAAAGCAGCAGCCACTTAGTGCCAGATCAATGGTCCCTGCCAATCACACACAGCACTTTACACAGATCAATAGGGAAGTCTATAAAGACAGCACCTGGCCACACAGTTAGCGGAACACTTCATCTGGATCAATGACGATCACAGTAGAGGCGAAGATTCCACAGAGGATAATGAGACCTGAAACAGTCGGCTGTGCTGTGCAAACATGTTGTTGTAAAGTAAATCACTGAGTTACTTCTTCAAGTAGTTTGATCTGTTTTTAGATATTAGACCTTAATCACATTAATGTGTGTGAAGAATCAAATGAAATCAATCGATCAATCTTTATTTGTAAAGCGTCAACTCATAACAAGTCTTATCTCGAGATACTTTACAAAAAGCAGGTAAAAGACCTTACTCTTTGTTTTTTTATATTTCAAAAGAGCAGGTAAAAAGAGCATACTCATTTGTATGTTACAAAAAGCAGGTAAAAGACTTATTGCTATATTACAAATGAAAGAAATCCAACCACCTGGGACTTACAACTACTTCACTATAGGTTTTAATCACTCTTCACTTAATAAGCAGCAGCTATAAAGTTACACCTTTACAACAACAGGGCCCCGCAATAGGTTAATTATATATCTTTTTTTAAAAGTCATAGTTTTTGACTCTTCGCCATGGTCCTGAGGCTGTAGTTGGCTGAGGTAAATTTGACTGCATCATAATAAAACATTTTTAAATCCACCTAAAGTTTTGAGCCATAAGTGATGTCTTCAAAAGATATTCATTAAAATATATTTTATCAATCATGTAAAAATGTCCTCATATTTAAGTAGCAGGAAACAGATAGTTTTTGACATTTGTGCGTGACAAATGACGTAAATCATCCAGAGTATTGTTGACTGAATATAAGAACTAGGTCAAATTTACAGATCATGTCAGGGCAACTTTCATTTAGACTGCTGTGCTGCAACACACTGGGCTTCTGTAGTTCAGTCTAAATCTGATATATTTTATATTTTGACATATATTAATTCAATCAAGTCACAAATCTTGATGATCTTTTTGGGGTTGTAAGTTTTTCAAGTTCTTAGAAATATGAGCTCTGTTACAGTTCAGTATCTTGTTGGAGCACTGATACTGATGAAATGATATATAACAAGCTCCAGTGTGTAAAACACACTTCCTCACCTCTTCTGCTCGTGCAGCAGAGAGAACAGCGAGCCTCCAGAAACATACTGCGTCACAATGGCAAACTGGCTGGGGTCATCCAAACACGCCCCCGTAAACTGGATGATGCAGGGGTGATTGAGTCGACAGAGGATGGAGACCTCTCTGCAGAACATGTCCACATCTGACTTTGAGCAGTAGGTGTTGGCTCTATATCTAGAGACAACGGCAGACATTCACGAGTCAGTTTCCCCCGTAACAAAAGTGTGGTACAAAATGTCATCTTTTGACACTTACCGCTTGATGGCGACGATTTTGTTCCGGCATTTGCCTTTGTAGACTCTTCCAAAGGAGCCTGAGTGTGAGACCGATTCAGTGCTCAATACTACAATCAGATCTGTTAAGTACATTGATTGAAAAACAGGAGGCAGTTACCTGATCCAATAATTTCATTAAACTCCAGCTCAGACAGTTGAAGATGGAAGTGAGATGGGAGGCTGGCTCTGAGCAGAAGGACTTCTGCTTTTTCTGAAATACAGAGAAACACTTTTTGAAACTTTATCTCTCTCATGAAGACTTTTACAGGAGTTTGAAAATATATTTTTAGAGCTCTCAAGTTCAATCTGAACATTCAAAAATCACGTATTTGTGTTTAAAATAAATCTTGAGAGTTGAGTATAATGAATAGTAAGTCATGTATGATAATACTTGGAGCAGTTTGTACTTGTTACATAATGAAATGTGTATTGGCTAAAGGTTCATTTTTCATTAGGTTGAGCGAACAATGTTAATTTTTTTAATTTATAAAGGCCTTCGGTGCAAATAAAGTAATGGAAGTTATGTAGCTGCACCAAATTTCTCTAAAGCTATAGTATAAATCTGGTTATGTGTGGTTATATGCCCCTATGCAGAAAGCTCCTTTGAAGATTCTCTAAAAGAAGTCAAATACTTCAATTTCTAAAAAGATCTGCCGTTTTAATATATAAAGTACAGATATCATACCACCTACAGATTTAGGTGCACATCTGGTGAGTAAAACAGAGAAGTGTTTTCATTAGCAGCTAAGCCCCTTCCCTTGGTAACAGACAGTGTGTGTGCTGTGATGACAGCTGACTTTGATGACGAGTGTGTGAAAGTGTGCTGTGCTTCACTCCACCTCACTACCTTTAGTCATGCTTTTGATCTTCCCCAGAGGAGACGGGACAGATACGTAGGACCCATCTGGAAGAGAGCCGACATGTTCAGGCACATTAATGAGGGGACTTGTGTGATTCTAGTCCAGGGCCAAGTTGTTAAAAATAAATCTGATTAAAGTTATCGATTTGGATAAAATCTTGAAATCAGATCTTTCAAAAAAAGAAAAGAAAAAAAAAGGATTACCAAAACAGATTAAATCAATTTATCCAAACCGGTTTTTGATCCTGCCAAACCTCCAGTTTGTGTTGTTTAAAACCTTTTGAGTATGAGTGGGATAACTTTTATCCATAATGATCACGATAAACCAGATCCAAGTAGAGGGGTCGATTCAGGCTGAATTTCAGGTACAAAAGATAATAAAACGTCTGTAGACATTATAATACTTTTATTATAGACATTAGCCTAGTAAAAAAAAGTAAAAAATCTAGTTTCAGGATATGTCATTTTGTTTGGATTTTAGCGCCCCCTGTGGAAAAGGTATGTTGTATGAAGTCCACTTAGAGCACAGGTTATTCAGATTATTTGGCAATCTTTAAGGATGGGGGCAGTAGTTTAGTCTGTAGGGTCTTGGATTGTGAACCACAGGGTCACTGGTCTAAATCCAAGTACAGACCAAGTATGGACTTGGAACTGGTTTCTGGAGAGATGCTAGTTAACTTCCTGAGCACTTACCCTTGAGCAAGTGACTGAACCGCTCTACTGCTCGCTGCACCTGTCCCTGTGCAGCCCCCTCCCTCTGACATCTCTCCATAAATGTACGTCATTAAGTCCTGCTTGTGCTTTTGGGCTTATGGGTGTGTGAAGCATGTCTCACAATAACAGAGAGAACAGTTCAATATCCCTCAGGGTTAATAAAGTAAATACAAATTAAATGAACACATTTCTTTTTAAAAGTCCTTAACTGGATTGGACAGGTTGGTCCTATCCAGTTTGTTTGTTTTTTTATAACCAGGGCAAAAGCTGCATCACCTGATCCTGGATAGCAGAAAAAGGTGGATTCCCAAATCTGGTCTTCCACAGAAAAATCATCATCTGGTTAATGCTTTGCACAAACCAGATGATGATTTTTAGAGAGGGGTGACTCACCCCCTCCTGGCTGAGAGTACTCGTTGCAGGGGGAGTCGTCAGGACGTTTGTAGTGTTTCAGTAAGGTGACGATGGCATCGTGACCTGAGAGAGAAAAAAGAAAGGACTGTTATATAAGATTTTCATTACACCTTTCCCCCACAGCTGAGCTCTTTTTCATACACACACAGACCTTTTTCATAAGCCCACATCAGACAGGTCTGCTCGTCCTTCTCCCCACTAGACCTGCTCGGGTCGCAAGCTACCAGGTTCATGTCTGCTCCGCTGTCCAGCAGGAACTGCACCAGGCGGATATGTCCGTGAAAACAGGCACTGTGCAGAGCTAAAAAAAAAAAAAAAACAGAATACGTGAATGCTGCCAAACACTATTATAATTCAAAGAAAAACTGCTCCTGCACTTATTCTATAGAGGAGTTTAAAGAGTGACCTGTGTGTCCGTCTCTGCCCTGATGGTTGATGCTTATAGCGTTCTGGCTCAACAAGAACTTGACCATCTCCAGGTCTTTACCGTACGTACAAGCACTGTGACACAAGATAGACACTCGTTATTATCACCTCACAGCAACATGAACCACAGGGTTCTGCACAGAAATGTAACAACGTGACAATCCAAAGTAATGTGTCTGTATTTGTGTATAAAGACGGAGCGTGTGAAACTACACCTGTGAAATGCTGTCTCACTGAATATGTTCTCCTTCGACAGACTTTCTGGGCCAGAAAGCTGCACAATCTCCTTTCCTGCTTCAAATTTTCCATTATAGCAGGCTCTGTTTGGAATAGAATACAGCATTTCATGGCATGTGTCGAACATTTACAGCATGCTGCTGACACTGTGAAGCATTTACAGGTGTAGCGGCGTGTCCCCGTAGATGTTGACAGAGTGAGGTTGAATGTCAAAGTTGCCCTGCAGGAGGAATCGGACGATCTCATGGTGACCAAAGCGAGCACAGAAGTGCAGAGGAACATGTTCCTCATTATCCGTGGCATTGACTGAAGAAAAAAGTTGAAAGGAAGAGTTGACAAATCCTCAATGAAATCATCTTCAACTGAAAGACTGAATTATCTCCCATATGGCATTGAGAAGGAAACATGCTGGCTTAGCCAGGAGCAGCAGTGCAGATTTAAAGCTGTCTTACAACCATATGTGAGTAAAGGAAATAATAACCTATGCTTTTATGTTTAGTCACAAATATAAAATGAAAAGAAATACCACGTTTCTTTTATAGCAACGCACATTAAAAATGCAATCTCAGTCAATTAACCATTCCTGTGACAGTGTGGACACTTGGATGCCAATCATTCCTGTATTTTTTTGAACATATTGAAACAATGTAAACATCATGGCTGAGTATATTTATTTATTATATTTTATTCTGTAAAGGGACCATGTACAAGATTAAACATTGTACCAGAGTTAGCTTAGAGCTAGGTAACCTCATATATGTTTAGCTCAGAGAAAGGTATTGGGTTATGGAATCCTGAATGATGTAGAGGGTCTGGTACCTCAGTTTAATGAGAGACTGGTATCAGTGTAAAACACTGTAAAAAAGCAATTGCAAGGAAATTATACAAGCCTAGGACTCCAAACATCAACAAATGTTGGGAAATGGTTGAATAAATCACTGTAATAGATAAGATGACTTCTCTCTGAGACTTTAAGGCTCAAAGAAGTGGGAGAAAAGGAACAACTACAGTATGTTGCAGAGGAGGAGGACACTACCTTTGGGTGACTCTTTTGGACAATGATGGACTTTTGACTGGATTTATGAGGATTATTTTCAAGCTAAGGTGCCCCCACAATATGGTCTTTGTCTGTGTCTATTGTTTATGTCTCTATACAAATTAGAAAACATATTAAATCAAGAGTAAATAAAAGAAGAAAATAAACACTTTGAGTTTTAGGTCTCACTATTAGCTTTGCTGCCCTCCCCCATCAGAAGTTTGATGATGCCGAGGAAACCTCTGGCTGCAGCCAGGTGCAGAGGACGATCTCCAACTTCACCGCCTGCATTCACATCTGCACCAAACTTCAGCAGCAGCTTTGTCAACTGAGAAGTAGAAAGAGTAAACGCATAAAATCAGGTATCAACTTTCTGAACAAAGTACATAATTCATTAGTTTTATGAATTTCTATTTTAAAAAAAGGCGGAGGTTGTTAGTTTGACCATTTTTACCTGCTCGTTTCCGTTATAAGAAGCAATATGCAGTGGTGTGAAAAACACAGCATCCTGAACACTGACATAGGCTCCATGTTGCAGCAGGATATCTGAAGCCTAAAAACGTAAAATGTAGCAAAATTATGACTGTGCAGATGCTGCAATGAAAACTCCAATTCTGTTAAAACCTTTTCTTTACATTTAAGACAAAAAAAAAAAAGGCCAGCTCTCACCTCGTGGTGCCCGGCCAGGGTGGCCACATGCAGGGCTGTGAGTGCACCATAACCCAACTGCTGCACGTCTGACCCTCCGTGGAGAAGTGCAGTCACCAGCTCAGCATCATCCTGTGGAGCAGAAACAAACAGAGCTGTAACATCTACTACTGATTAATATAAAAAACATACAGGTGAGCCATGATTGTCCTGCTTTCACCACATCCCTTAATATTGGAAAGAAAAAAAACCCCCAGCTCAGACAAACAGCTATATACATTCTTTATGTGTGCTTGCACTCCACCATGTGGTAAAACTTAGACATCTCTTAGACCCAGAAGATCACAAGAAAAATAAACTATACAGGTAACCTAGCACCTACAGACATATTTTAAATCTATGTTTGTTGCTCTTTAATACTTTATAAGCAGCCAGGTGAAGCGCAGTGAATCCATTCCTGGACAGTCTGGAGGGACGAAGGCCTTTGAGCATCAGGTTGCGGATATGGTCCTTGTTACCTGGTCACAAAAACGCAAAATCATTTGTTTTAAGTGTTTTGTATGAGTGATTTAACAAGCTAGAAAAATGACCAAATAAATGAACTAATTGCTTACTATAAATGTACAAGTTATATCTATGTCGTTTACTACATACTACTATGTGATCACCAGCAGAAAGGTCATCGCTACACAATAATGTCAGTCAGTTCGCAGTAATCCTCTCCTCCACTGTCACATTTTGTCTGGGAGTTATTAATATCCTTTAGTAGTCACACATACCTCCACACACACAGCAGAGGTGCAGCAGCGACAGCCCCTTCTCTGTTCGGTAGCTCAAGTTCACCTTCTGAAAAGCCTCATCGCAGCTGAGCCACAGGAAAATCAACAACAGAAAAGTGAGCATCAGACCAAGGCGAAGAATGACAGAGTGACAAATCCATCTTCAATTAAACTGTGACTCATACAGACTTTTCTTTGTTTCCTTTTTTTTAATGCAGAAAGTGTTTGAGTCACCTGAAAGCAAGCTTGAGATCCACGAGCTCGCTGTCTTTAAGCTGGAGGTCATCTTCCAACTTCTCGACGATCACAGAGTATGACTCACCCACCTTCTTCTTCCACTCATCTTCAAAGCCAAATCATCAGTGTGACAAATTAATATCATTTTCATTTCTTATTATTAGCCCCGTGCAGAGATAAGCACATTCTCCTTTTTTGTAATTTTGTATGTAAACATCATTTCACTGTATTTAAGTTTCAATAACTGTCAGTAACTCACAGTTTTACAAAGAGTTGTTCAACTTGTCAGTGTTTGTGATAGAGAGTAATGGCTGCCAATAGAGAAACATAACCCGGCCAGGCGTTCCCCCTTCAACACAAACCCTGTTCTCCGTAATCTCACACTGTCACAAACAAGCCATTACCTGTACACGTCTGAGAGGGTCTTGATTTGTAGTTTCCCATTGATAAGGTCCGTCTCGTGTAAAATCTGCTGTGTAAAGTTTGGTTTAGTAATACAATCTCTTACTCTGTCACAATTGCACAGGTCCAGATAAAGGGGGGATCATGTCTGTGGGCTAAAAATAAACACATTGGTGTGGAATGCCTGACAACTAGGACAACTGATCTCCCTCCATAATGCAAGCAGGCTTTTTCACAGTCTGTGAGATTGTGTGTGTGTGTGTGTGTGTGTGTGTGTGTGTGTGTGTGTGTGTGTGTGTGTGTGTGTGTACGAAAACAAACTAGATGGTCAGTGTTTTGTTGAGGATTTCAATTGGGATTATTTTATTTTTCTAATATGGATAATACAGTAGTTCCCAAACCACACCTGCTAATTATTGCGATTAAATTGACAGCTGAAAGGAACAAAAACAGTTTGATTTTGATGAAAAATTACAATTTCAACATTGAAAATATGAAATATAAAAATAATATATATACATATAAACATTATAACAGTTTGAATTTATCTCAATAAATTAGAACAACTATTTCCTGCATTCAATCAATCAATCCTTTCTCACTCAGCATGTTTACATTTTAGCCATTGCTTTTACACCACTACGACGCAGTGAAATAAAACCCGCAGCCTTACTATCAGCTGCTCTCAGTGAAATGAATGCCAATTTAGTGGTGAAGATAAATGCATTTGCATCTCCTTTGGATTCAGGAGGGACATGTTGAAAACATGGCTATTGTGTAAAACATGAAGAACAGCATATAGACATTCAAATGTGAGTTAAAGCTCAATTTTGACTCCCTAATGTTGGTGTATGTATCAGACTTTGTAATGTTAGAAGAACTGAACAATGTTATGCATGTTGAATATTTCTCTCTCTCTTTCATTCTTTTCTCATTCTTTGATTTGTGGCTCTGAATTTGTAGCAGGATTCTGTGATTGCTTATATAGCTATCTTTATTGTCTCTGAATGTAATCATACTGACTTTTCAGACCAAACAAAGGAAACCATGTGATCATTGAATGAACATACAATATATATAATATATCAGTGATTTACAGCCTTATTAATGAGGTCTTTTAAACAAACAACAACAAAAACTCTCCCATAATCCATATTAAGAATACTAACATCAATCATTTGATTTTCTCTGTGTGATGTCATCATTAAGTCCCTTCCTGAGCGCCAGCATCTCTTGAAGGTTCTTACACAGTAAAGACTCTTGCATGGACATGAGCTTTGTGTCTCTGGGTAAGCTGAACTTCGAGCTGCTCAGGACAGCTTGTAGCATCTCCACAGACATCAAGAATGATCTTTGTTGATCTGAGCAAACAGGAAACAAACAAGCGTTCCACAGACTACAGCTGGATGGATCCCCAGAGAACCTGAGGGCTTCGCTTTTCAGCCCCCAGCGAGACAAACACTTCATCAGGCTGAAACCACAAAGTTTCAGCTCCTCCATGTATGCAGGAGCTCCCACGCCGTGCTTCAAGTCATCGTTTATCCCAAAGAAGACAGTCACAAATTTACTTTGATTCTTATAATTAACACACAGTGAGTGCATGAAGACTCCATCAGGTACTGAGAGGCCTGGACTGACCCGGCAGCTGCTGACAATAGAGCCCTTACCTACAGAAACTTCTGCACCTAGTCTGGAGTACTCCACCACTGACCCAGCCCCCACAGAGCAGCCGTTGTCGAGCAAGCTGTACATGACGCAGCCTCCTGAGGAGCTCTCAGAGTTCTGACTCAGGTGTACGCTGAAAGCAGATGTTAGCAGACCCAGCTCCCTCCTCAGCGCCACATCCTCTGTGAGGTGAAAGAGGTATTCAGATGTGGTTCCAATGTGATAAAACTTGGAGTTGTTCAGTAGAATGACATTCAAAGGAGTCCCTTTCAGATGACGGAAGATCTTCTGACGGATTTCCACCAGACTGCTCTCCTCTTTGCTAACATTTGCAGTGTTGTTGGTGTAATCTATGGTGGCTTCAGGGCCCAGTGCTTGGAGAAAGTCCCCGTATGCATCGATCTCACACTCCAAAGGCCCCAGCTCCTTCAGCAAAGTAAGAAGAGACTTTGCGGTGTCAAAGTCGACATAATATGTGCTGTCTGTGTAGACAAACTCTGTGTCCGAAAGAGAACAACCACTCCGCCTTTCACAAACAGCTCCACTGTCTCTCATCTTCTGGATGCTCGGCTTGTGCAGGAAGCGGCGACATGAGACGTTCTCCATTTCGGTGTTTTTACAAGACGTTTCATGTGAACGCAACACAAACACTCCATGCGTAGTGCCGATAGACAGAGGGGAGGGGTGGGCTAAAGCTGTAAAGCCAGGTTTGTCAAACCGAACGCTCTCGTCCTCTGAAATACTGTAGAGCTCTATGTCGTCCGCACAGGTCACCAGCACACCGGGCTTCATGTGAAGAGGGAAATCCACGTACATGGTCAGTTTGAGCTCCAGCATCTGGTAGAGAGGGTCACCCAGCGGAAGGGCGGTGAAGATCTTCCCCAGGGCGCTGGCACTGGGCAAACGCTGACTCCACCCGCCTGGAAGAATGCACATTGTTGAATACAACAGGTGTAAAAAAAAAAAAAAAAAGATATCGGAGAACTTTCCATTAACATCTTAACTTAACTTCAGAATAAATTGGCAAAGAAAAATATTTAGTTAACTTTAGGTTTGACTTTAGATTGTGACACTATTTGTAACAGCTAAATGAAAAGTCAGATGTAGACACTTTGTTGGGAAATCCCAAGAAGCTCAAATTAGAAAAATGTTGGAAAACATTTTAATCACATAAACATTACAGATTTTTTTGCGATTTAAAGAAAAAAATCTGCCAGGGTTAATTGGAGGATAATTCCCTGTTGTAGAAAGAAGTGGATAAGCAACCCGCTTGTAGGGAGTGTGTGCAGTTATTGCGTGTGGTGTTGTCATTTGGACTGCGTGAGAAGTCACTTTGTGGTGATAACATTATGTTAAAGGATACTTTATTTTTTGGGCAAGGGGCTTAAACAATTCACATGCTTTAATAGATTTTTAATTCCTTTTTGAGTAAATAATCACTCCTTTATTTATCCTTATGGAGGACATCACAGCAAAGTAACTCAGGGGAAGAAAGGTTTTGGTCAATTAATCAAAGAAATTCACTGACCATCGTTTCTGACACAATTTTTTATCCTTTTCAGTTTTTACTTAACGAAAAAAAAAGAGGTAGTGGTATTTTGCAGCTGGTACCAGACAGACAGGTGTTGCTTTATTCGTTGTTTTTGTCCTGATGTGTGTCCAATAAGCATTTGTCTCTGTATCATTTTTTTTTACACTTTTTGATTTGCTCATTTTGATGAAGCACCTTGGTCAGCTCACACTGTTTTAAATATTCTATAATAAAGTTAATCACCAGCCTTATTAAGGTCTTTGTGATTATTAGATATTCAGAACAACATTCAATCATAAAAAATAATTTAATTGTAATTGAAGATGAGCAGTTAAATCAATAGAAATCTCAAACCTGCATGGATCAGTATGACTCTCAGTGTGCCCACAGCCTTCCCATACAAGTCAGTCAGCTGCTGCAGAGAGTACAGAGTGGACCCTCCATTACCTTCAAAACACAGGGTCATGTAAGAAACAATAATCATGCATTGTTTTTGTAATCCCCTAAAAATCAAACAGGGGACAAGTGGAATTAAAATGCTCACCTATTTTAGATCCAGGAGGATCAGAGAAGACCTTGTAGTGAACACCAAGGGGAAGCTCTTTTCTGTTCACTTTGTCTGAGATCTGCAGCTCGTAAGCTTCTCTCTGGCTCTCATCCACAGCGGTCACAACCACCACATCCCAGAACTCCCCAGGCTGAACCTCCCGACCTGCAGCCACACAACGACCAGCTGGTTATGTTATTATTTTTTTTTTTTTTACAGTCTATGGCTCGTACAGGCTCCAGGATTTAACTGAACTACACGAAAGAGACCAAACAATGTAACACTCACCGCGCAGATAGCTAAACTTTCTGAGTTTTTCTCTCGTTGCAAGTCGTAATTTTGTGCTACATTCCTCCTGGCTCATGTTGACGCTGCAAAATGACTTGAAAATAAAACACTTCACTGTGGGGTGACCGGCCACACGCAGCAAACCCTTCTTCTTCAGACTCTTACTTCCGGGTTCAATCACGTGATTAGTTGTTTTTTTCTCTTGAGTGGCGTTAAAGTGAAAGATACAATCATCGCGACACAATAACATACTTTCCTGGAGGGAGTAGCGCGTTTTCTTCGTGAAATAAAAACTGCAATAAGAATTCAGACAAAGTAAAACATCTTCGAACATGGCATACTTATCTTATAGTCTATAATAGATTATAAAGAATATTCTTTTTTCAACACTGACATCATGTTCATTATTATCAGATGTGAAATAGCAAAATATATGAAAGCAACTTCTTCGAGTTGTGCCAGAACAACAAAAATATTTTAACAACTTCAACCACATGATTCTATCATAATTATCCAATCCCATTATTTGTGAGTTGAGTTTTTTCTTCAGTTCCGGTTAAGATAAAAAAAATAAAAAAAGACTAGAATCCAAAGAGGCAACAGGTAGTAGTTTAAGAGCAAATGAAGATGGCCAAAAGAAATGGCAGTACTGAAGTGTTAAGAGCCAGAGAGACGTCATGGCAGGTGCAGGGTGCAGGGTGCAGGGTGCGGGGGAGAAGCATGCAGCACTTCTGAATCAGAGGATGAGGAGGATGGTTTAGGAGTGGGCACCGATTTTGGGCAGCTTGCCTCACAGACTCGAGTCCATACACCAAAATAGTACACATCAGACGCTGTTCAGTCGCATGCAGAGCAGTGGGAACTGGCAGTGTGCAGGAAGCTGCCAGCCAAGACACATGATCCTCTCATCCAGGGATACTTTGGACAGATTTATTTCACAGGATTACTGACTGCTTTGTGTCCGACAGCATTTCACTTTTGGTTACAGATGCATTCCCTTATGTTGTCCGGTCCAGGAAGCAGCGTTAGCATAACAGGATCATCCTGGAACAAGCACAATACCTGGAAAGCAAAGCAAAGCTACCACCTCTGTTACACCCACAGTCAGAGGCTCACTGTTTCACTCCATTGTGCCCCTCTGCTGGCTAGTGCACATGTCACAACACTAAAAAATCACAAGCTACAGTTTTAGACAGTCTCCTTCATAAAAACAGTGTTAGGAATGAGAGGAATGCAGGGTGAGGGAGGTGAACACCAACACAACAGCTGACATGAGCTTAATCTGCTGGTCCGTTGTGTTTATTGTTTCAGTTCATTCAAGAAAAAAAAAACCAGCTTGTTATGTGCAATACTTGGCCATTTAATGTGTACTTACAACAATCAGTGCACGAGTTCTCCTTTAAAACATACATTTATTATCTCAAAATACAACAACATCCTAAATATACATCAAAGGTAACTTATAATTTAATTTAATATAAACCTTATTCAAGAGGTAGAAATACACTAAGTTTATCAAAAGAGGCTGATTCAAATATCTCAGCATAAACTAGTGTCATCGTCTTATTAGTTTATGTAAAGACAATAAAAACGTGACTGTGTCAAGGGAACACAATGTTAACACTGTGTTTAATACTTGCTACATCTTTGTACCAAAATATGATTCAGTGATTTGTAAATGAGTATAATAAAGAAGATTTTGCACAATATCTTTTCTCTGATAACACTTCAGAGGTTTAAAATCTAACATTGTGCACTCTTACTCTGTACATATTAATCTCGCTAGAAATGTGAATTGCTTTAAAAAAAACAAAAAACCTTCACAGTGTATTTCTAAAGCCTGTCTCAGAAAGAAATCTCTCATTTATGGGAATAGAAAACATACAGGGAGGGCTGAGATTTACAGACTTAAAAAGAATACAAATACATTGCAGTGGCACACTCACATTCAACCATGGCTTCTTCAAAAAGCAACTCCACTACAGAGGAGAAATTAATCCCTCCTACTGATGCTTGTGCTCCTCGTTTAAAGAGAGCTTATCAGCACAGTCATGTAACAGTGCAGAGGATGGAGCAACCACCAGGCTGTCCCTGTTGTCCTCTAGGAAGCGGCTGCAGGCAGAGAAGGCGCTGTAGAAGCTGGAGGAGAGGCCGACAATGTCTGTGGAGATGTAGGGGAGGACGCCTGGTGTGGCCTTGTTGTAGTACGTGATCTGAATAAAGTTAAAACATCAGGTCACAAGTGCTGCAGTAAATAAATGCATCTTGTTATGACTTAGTTTTGCAGTTGTTAATCGTACGGGGTGCAGAAATGTGCTTATAGCAGGTGTTTGTTAAACATTTGGCCAACCTTGGTGACAGTACTGGACTCTTCCCAGATTGTGAAGCCAGCACAGAGCACCTCCCCCCTGGTGTAGTCCTCAGTGGGAGGGTGAGTGGGCAAAGTAACAGACCGCAGAGCAATAAGAAATGGGTCCCTGAGAGGCACAAAACAGCATAGCATCATGAAAACAGAAGGCAGTAACGCAATAACTTAATCAACGGTTGCATAAATATATAAAATCCCTAAATATATAAGAGTCAGAATATCCAGAAATATATGATCGTGAAAAAGAAGAAGAAAAGCAGTGAAGAGACAAACAAAACATGAAATGTTAAGTTCAGCCCTAAGTGTTTATTATGTAGTATGTTACAACACCTGAAATCACATGGTTTCCTCCTCGATGCCAGCAAGATAAAGTCCTGGCCTTTGCCCCCTTTACTTATGGACGGTGTAGCTACACGATAAAGTGTGTCTTCTTCATCCGCATGGTTGATCACCTCACACTCCCTGCAACAGCCACAAAGCAAAGAGCATGTGTTAACATAGAGATAGAAACATGTAACCAACCTATCGCTCTGATGTATGTTTCAGCTCTCTGAATTGTCATCACCAGCCAACATGACTGTTGTGGCATCAGAGTTTGAGCATTTCATATGTGCTGTCATAAAAATCAAGCAGGAATATCCTGGTGTCTAACATTTCTTTGATAATATTAGTTACGACAGCCTTATTATTTAGCCCAACATGTGCAGGTTACTGACTCATAATGCCGATCCCACTCTTTTCTCCTCCTCAGGTCCGACAGTAGGAGGAAAGTCTGCTCTGCTGGTACGCCAACGTGCATCTCCACCTTAAAACACAGCATGTGGTTCTCCTCCAGTGTGTACAATCTCACCTAAAACATGCAAAAGATTCACAGAGAGTGGGTGGGCTATATGTGTATAACAGGAACTTGTAAAAGGTATTGAAATGTACCCACATAAATAGAGTCTGACTATTGAATAGTGGCTACATAAACATCTGGTACATTTGTACATTTTGAGGATGACTAATTTCAGGAGAACATGTATGAATTTATAAAATGGACCCATGGACAGTAGTAGACCAGAAGTATGTCTAAACTTTCAGTTTTTTCCTGCGTCTTCCTGCAATATTCCTCAATTTAATCCAAGCAAAATGGGCCTGTTTCCAGGTCAGCCACAGTGACTGTGCAGCCTCTCCAAAATAATACCGATCAGCATGCAGGGCTGAATCACAACAGCTGTGACAAGTTATCAAGTTATATCCTGAAAGATATTACAAACAACACTGACCTTGTTTTTCTCAGAAGTTAAAACCCAGTTGTTCCTGGTATCCATTAGTTTCAGTGCAGATACATTATTGTAGCTCAGGTACATCTGAAAACAAAGGGCTCTCCTGAACTCTTGAACACAGTGGCAATATCTTATAAGCCTACAAAAACATTGAAGCCTCTGTTGGCCAGAACAAAAAAAGCAAACCTGGTTACTTGGATCCCAGGGCACAGACAGAGGCACTTCGGTTTGCTTGCAGGAGATGATGTATTTTCTGTAAACATGAAGAGGACAATGATTGACATTCAGATCTTCAAAACCTGACCAACATGAACTTTTTCATTGCAGAAAAAACACATTTTGTATTCAAACCATGGACTGAACATTCAACTTGAGGCCTGTATTTTACAGTGGAACAATGAACTTATTATGTGTGACAGACTGAGCACCAAAGTCTGCTCAGCTGTGACATGCTGCACTGCCAAGTCATGTGGATCAGGATTGTAAACAATGGATTCTGGACAAACACAGCAATGAAGGAACTGTTCTGTAATACTTACTGCATCACATACTACACTGTATTTTTTTTCAATATATTTGATGTTTTTGTAATGTGTATACCAACGTCCTTCTATGGTGGTGTTAGGTTCTATCATTATTACAGTATTTTGAATATTTGTAATACATGGCAGAAACTTTCAACATGAAATCAGTAATGAAAAAAAGCAGTTTTTAGTATTAATAGTTGCCTTTTGAATCATTACAATTCCGAGCCATGTTCAGCCAACATATCCATTTTATCATTTGAACTAGTAACTATTCTAAATGAGCATTTCTTTAATTCATTTTTAAGTAGTCACAGTTTTAATTCTGGATAGCCTCAATAAATCTCTTTACGGTTACATTTTCATTGTACAAACCTGTAACTTCATTAGCACTAGGGTACTTTCTGCATTAACTTCTATTCAAACTCAGTAATGTTCAATGATTTTGAATGATGTGTTTTGTTAATGAATGTTTTGTGAAAGATTATATAAGATTACTCTTCTTTCTGCTCCTTTTCATTCAAGATTTGAGGTTGTATGTTGTATGTAATTGTATTGTTTGGTCAATACAATTAAGAGCACTGCCTAGGTGCGCCTGAGCAAGGCACTGAAACCCCCCACCAGCTCAGGAGCGCTCCGTGTGGGCACCCTGACATGTCTCCATTAGTGCCATAGGATCTTGTTTGTGAATGTTTGTGTATTTCAGCCTATGTGTGTGAAGCATGTCTCAATTAACAGAATGTTTGAAATGCCAAATATGTGCAATTCAATTCTTATAATAGATGTTATAATAGTTTAGGATTTTTCATTCGTCTTTATTTTATTTTGACTTTTTGTTTTCAACCTTAGTTGAGTTTTAATTAGTTTGTAATGCTGGTTAATTAGTTTAGTTTTTATGCTACTT